>NC_090265.1:1429093561-1429198561 GCF_040414725.1 Anabrus simplex
CTACCGTTGGTTTGTGTGCTTTTCCTGTAACTGCATAACTTTTCGTGGCGCTCTTTGAGGATCCAGCTAGCCTCTGGGCTGATGATCTAACAAACACCGAGATAAACCAGTCATCTAAGTCTAGCATTGCGGTTCGGGTGACGTAGCCGTCAGCTTGCATTCGGGAGATAGTGTGTTCGAACTCCACTGTGGGCAGCTCAGAAGATGATTTTCCGTGGTTTCTTATTTTCACACCATGAAAAATGGCAAAGGCCACGGTAGCTTCCTTCCCACTCCAATCCCACCGTTGCCATGACACCTATCCGTGTCGGTGCGATGTAAAGCAACGTGAGAAAAAACCCATATGGTCCCCTTCTCTCAACTTTGATCGCTCACTCCGTGTCAGTATCACTCCTTCTGTCTAGGTGACAGTTAATGAAGTCACTAGTTTCTCTGGTAATGTGCAGTCACTGGTGTGCGGAACTTTTCTACATAATTGCAGACTCTCTTACGAAAATTGAGAGGGGAAAAGCAAGTTTGATGTTTGAAGTTTTACATGAGTGTTGATGACGTGATCACAATTACGGGACCTCCAGTTTTGCATGAAATCCGAACCACAGGGTCGTGCATTTTCATTTCAAAAATTTTAGGTCCATTGGCCGGGATTCGAACCACGGCCGCTGGAATGAGAAGCCACTGACTAAGCTACTTGGCTAACAGGCTCTCGCACCCCTTACCTCCTGCACACAAACACACTCTTTCTCGTTATTAAAGGTAGTAAACCAGGTACAAAAGCAAAGCAAAGCCATCTCCGTACAGGCCATGAAGGCCCTTGGAGGGGTGGAAAGTAAGGGCTTCCACTACCCGCAACCTCGGCACTACAGTAGATGGGGTAGAGTGGTTAGCTCTACGCCCGGCCGCCTTTGCCCCCGGGAATTAAACTGGTACAGTGCTCATTTTTGGTGTAGGCTGAGTGAACCTCAGGGCCACGTGCACCTCCGGAAGTGGAAATATCGTTTCTTAAATTCTACGATTTCCTGACAGGGGTTCGAACCCACGTCCTTCCGGGCGAACCGAGCACGCCTTTACCGCCTCCGCCAGGCAGCGCCTGGTAAACCAGGTACAGTGCTCATCCTCGCTGTTTTCGTAAGTTGTAGTTCCTTCAGTTTATTGTAGTCCATATGAACACTAAAAGTGGTAGTGATTGCTTGGACCCTGAACTAAATATTCCGTTCAGGACTTGAAATAACTGCATTTATAAAACTAAAGTCAACTTATCATCGGCCACATTACATAATCAAGGTAAATATGATAAGGAATCGTACCAGAGAAATAAGAAAATCACTGTTTAAAGGAGAACATCATGACAGTGTAACAACACAGAAATAATTAAACATAATTACGAGGAATGTGTGAGTACATAGGAGTAATCTTGTTGGCATTGTTAGTGATAGGGATGTGGGGAGACTCAACAAAAGAGCGCATAACAGCATTAAGAACAGGGGGAGATATGCACTTCTTAAAGGAAGGGCGTGTAATAAAAGCAGAGGGGAAATGAATTTGGTCAAAGAATAAGAAATATGTCGCGCACGTATTACACTCCATTTTTATCAAGGTGGACCCCTGGGTGTTGTAAAGTATCAGCAGGGGAGGTCCTTCAGCCTATTGCAATGACGAGAATTTAAATCAACCTTCCTGAAGCACGATCAATAGGGAAAGAATATCACGACAGCAGTTCTGAAACTGTGAGACCCCACCAGTTTCATTCAAAAGGGGTAAATGATGACTCTAACATTCTAAGTACTATTACCACTAACAAATTCTAATAGCAATAACGACGGGTACAAGGGATGCCCATTAAGTCAGGACAGGTAAAAATAATGTCTAATACATATCTACAACTTCATTATAGTGTGTTGTACCCTTCAGCATTCAGTCTAAAAGTCTCTGTGAAATAACTAAGCGCCTCCACGATCCTCTATTTGCAAATAGCTCCATGGCCTCGTTGAATTCTACACCTCTTACTTTTAACTGAGTCTAACCATCGTCGCCTTGGTCTCCCTCTACTTCTCTTTCCCTCCTTGGCCGAGTTCATTCTTCTCCTAGGTAACTTAACGGCCTCCATTCTTCTCACATGACCCCACCACTGGAATGAAATGGCGTATGGCTTTTAGAGCCGGGAATGTCCGAAGACATGTTCGGCTCGCCAGGTGCAGGTCTTTTGATTCGACTCCCGTAGGCGACCTGCGCGTCGTGATGAGGATGAAATGATGAGGACAACCCATACACCCAGCCCCCGTGCCAGAGAAATTAACCAATGATGGTTAAAATTCCCTGCCTTACCGGGAATCGAACCCGGGATCCCTGTGACCAAAGGCCAGCACGCTAACCATTTAGCCTGTTAACCCTCTACTGCATGAATTATTTTTTTGTTTTCGTTTGGTGAAGAAAATTTCAAATTAACCCCATCCGTCGAGTTCATTTCCAACGTAGCCTTTATCTCCTTATTTCGAGCTGGGGTCGATGACCTAATTGTTAGGTCCCTTTAAACTAAAAGCATCATCATCAGCATCTTATTTTGAGTAACCTTCTGCTGTTGTTCCCAGTTGTTTGCACCAACAGTTTTATGTCTGTTATGTACAACTTATGAATAAGATATCCTAAGCATCGAGCTTTCACTTCCGTACAGCAAAGTCAATATGAAAACAGCCCGATGTAAAGATAGTTATGTCCAAGAACTTCTTTTCTTGTAACAAGATACCGTTTATCGCAGCTGTGAACTCAGTGCATTAGCTTTGCTGCACTTTGATTGCACTAGTATACAGTACTACCAGCCTGGAAGAATATGTATTCTAAACACTTGGAATGATCCACCAGTTTCAATTTAGTATTCTATACCTGCCTGCTCTTACGTTTCTTTCCTATTGGCATCTCTGTAGTCTTGAAAACGCTGATGTTCGTAACATACTCCATGCACATCTCTTCAAGGTATTACTCATTACAAGCGTTTAGTAGTCTGCTATCAGAAACAAAGCCGTTGACATAGCCAAACTATGAACTGTGTCTAACTGTACACCTAACAGAAATACGAGCTCCAGTACCAATCAACAAGTCGCAACTGTTTTATCTGCTGGCATATTTAGTCATCCGTCGCATGAACTAATGGTTTAACAGAAACCCTGGTGGGGATGTCTTTTGTCAAGATGAGGCAAATTCGACTGAAGGTCTTCAGAATAAAATAGCTTTAGATTGGAAACTTTATCCAGCTCTTAGGAATATTAAACCAGCCTTTCATGTTAAATATTTTCGCAATAGGCATATTACGCGAAATGCTTATAGAGGGTTGCACTTTGGTTTATTCATTTTTCACGACCTTCAAATCACTTATTAATGTGTTTTGAAAACGCAGCAAAATGAGAAAGTTATACTGGTGTGATATAAATGCGAAGCTGCTGATGTTTTCAAATAAAACGTCAGTAATCGTCTGCTTCTTCTTCTTGTTCTTCTTCTGGATATTTGAAGTGAGGAGTTTATGCACTCTTGGACTGATTGTAAAATGTAGTTGGTTGTTAAGCTCAGATACCCAGAGTTTGCCCAAGCATCTCTGCAATGTATTTTCGAGTCCTACCGACAGTGTTGAAGCTAAAAGATTTCAGGAAATATAACGTTTCAGTAACTAAGAGGAAAAGACCAATGACGGAACAAAATATTTAGTTACGTTGTATGATTTTCTTCAGCATTGCCATTGATTCATGAACGTGACGTACCGGTAAGTTAATTTGGTATATTTTCTTCACACATTATTCTGATTTTGCATCGATATGAATTTGTTTTTCTAAGTTATTCTCTAGTCTGTATTAAGACTAAATATGTACAATTTTATCACAATGCATTTTATTTTATTAGTAGCTCTATGAAAATGTGATTTTAATTTCATGTTTATGTTATCAAGAGACATTACCCCAGTCTATCAGAACTCGAATTCGACGCTAATTACAACTCTTTTAACGTTACAATATATCAAAATGCTACACTTTTTATTTCAATGCGCTGAAAATCACCACCCCTAATGTTATATAATACGGACGAGGTGATGCAGCTCTTTTCATCCACACCCCCTGTGAAGGTGAGTTGTATGAACCCTTTGAACCACATACCAGCCCTTCTGTGAGTCTTAAGTTTCTGGCAGTACGGAGAATTGAACATAGGCCTCCGAGGATGGCAGCTAATAGCCTACGGAAGTAGGTTTAAATTCGTTTTCTCGCTCCGCGGTGGTGCAGCTCTTTCTTTTCAGACAGACCCTCAATGAAGATGAGGAGCATGTACCTTTTTTAAACATATATCAGCCCTCCAGCTAATCATAAATATCTGGCAGTGCCGGGAATAGAACCGAGATCTCCAAGGACGTCAGCTGCTGTAATTGTGCTAACCGTTACGTTACGGAAGTGGTCACCACCCCTAAGTAAATTATGTTAATACAATAACTCGTGCAATAAAAAGAATAGCCCGCGTGTTGGCCGTGATCATTAAGGCGTGAAGTCTGTATGGTCTGACAATGTGGTTAGCTGGTTCGAGTCCCGTTGGTGGAAAAGAATGTCATTATCGGAATGTTGGCCGGCAGGTTAGGAGAGGTGGTGGTATACTATTTCTAATCATTATATTGTGTGTCAAAAGCGTGGATTCAACTCCAAACCTCTCCGCACTGTTCTTATGGAGAGAGAGCTTCTGACGCTGTTGATGGAGATTTGTCCGTCGGATGGGAATGTTCAAGACTCGAGCAGAACCCTTGGTATTATTCGACAGAAGTAGACTGCGTGTCGACACCGGGTTTCATACTATCCCTACATCATCATCATCATCATCATCATCATCATCATCTTCTCCTCCAACCAGATGCGCAGGTCACCCATGGGAGTCAGTCCTTGAACTTTTCCAAAATATTTACGCGGTATCTTGAGATAATGAGCTGATTTTAAAGCAGCTAAATGAAAGTATAGCCTAAACTTCCACCATACTGCAACTACAGATCTTGTGAGATCTCTGATGGTAACCAACATTGTTTTTAGCTAATACTTCGAAGGATGATCACATGTTGTTGACCGGTGGTGGAGCTGGCAATTGCATTAATAAACTTCAGCTGAGGATACTTATTCAGTAATATCCTGGCTTAGCTGGGAGCGCTATTTAGATACGCAATATCCGAAGAATGGATGTGTGACCACGCTGGAGATTTTATGAAGGAATCCATCAACTGTGGTGCCAGACGTCGCCGAACAGATGACTCGAAGGACAATCATGAAGAGATGCTCCAGGAATACCAATGGTTAAGCTCGACACCAGTCGTAAAACGCACTCGGGAGTCCCACAAGTTCTGTGTTTTAGGTGACAAGTCCTGCCGCCTGGATTGCTTCCTATGGGACATAGCAGTGGCCACGCCTCGGTCCAGCTTCCTTTAATCCTGAAATATTTACTGGTGTTGCGCACGTAAATCAACAACTTCCAGAACCTTCATTTTAATTAAAAGTCTACACTTAGTTTTACATTACTGTGATCATAGCAACGGTACCTCCAGTTTTACGTGGAATCCGACCCACAAGGGCGTATCTTCCTTTTTCTCAAAACTCCTACATTCATTGGCCAGGATTCGATCTGTGGCCGTCTTCGTGAGAAGCCAGTGACGATGCCATCACGCCCCCTCATGTGTACAGTATGTTCCCTACCTGTTGTAGCTGCCTTCTTTGTAGTACGTAATTCAGCGATGTACTTTTGAAGTGAGTCAACGGGATGTGTTCCAGGTGCGGATTCATTGTGTTGTTGTTGGGTCATCAGTCCATAGACTGGTTTGACGCAGCTTTCCATGCCACCTATCCTGTGCTAACCTTTTCATTTCTACGTAGTTATTATATCTTACGTCTCCTCCAATCTGCTTGTCGTATTCATACTTGGTCTACCCCTATACCGTTTTTACCGCCTACACTTCTCTCTAAAAGAGCTGGTTGCCTTATATGTGTCCTATCATTCTGTCCCTTTTTCTAGTCAAATTTAGCCTAATCGATTTCCTCTCACCAATTCGATTCAGTATCTCTTCATTCGTGATCCGATCTAACCGTATCAACTTCAAAACCTTCTTTTCTCTTTCTTTCTGAGCTAGTTATCGCCCATGTTTCACTTCCACACAATGCCTTGCTCCAGACGAAAGTCTTCAAAAACATCTTTCTAATTCATATATCAATGTTTGAAGTGAGGAAATTTACTTTCTTAAGAAAGGTCTTCCTTGCTTTACTAGTCCGCATTTTATGTGCTCCTTACTTCTGCCATCATTAGTTATTTTACTACCCAAGTAGCAATATTAATCTACTTCCTTTAAGACCTCATTTCCTAATCTAATATTACCTGAATCACCCAACTTCGGTCGACTGCACTCCATTACTTTTGTTTTGGACTTATTTGTTTTCATCTTGTTCTTCTCACTGCCATCCCCGCGGGGTAGGGGTAGTGTGCCTACCTCTTACCCGGAGGTCCCGGTTTCGATTCCCGGCCAGGTCAAGGATTTTTACATGGATCTGAGGGTTGGTCGAGGTACACTCAGCCTACGCGATTAGATTTGAGGAGCTATCTGAGATGGCGCCCCGCTTTTGAGAGCCAAGGATAACGGCAGAGAGGATTCGTCGTACAGACCACACGACACCTCGTAATATGCAGGGTTTCTGGCTGAGCAGCAGTTGCTTTGTAGGCCATGGACATTCGGGGCTGTTTTTTTCTTTGTACTTCTTACACAAGATTTATTGTAAGGATGTGTAACTATTGACTAAACGTGTCAGGAATTAGAAACATTGGTTTTAGTTTGGTGCTTTTGCCTATGCTTACGAATACAAATAATTCAGCCATTGTATTACACATTTGTATAATATAACACAAGTATGCATGATATGCTCAAAATAAATAAAGGTTTGAATAAAATGTACGTATGAAGGTTGATAATCTCGTTAATTTGTCCCCAAGAGAAAAGCGTATAAGAGTATAAGGTCAGTTTAATGATGATCAGTATTATCAGTTTTATGTTATAATTACGGTTTTCGGAAACGCTGAGGCGCCGGAATTTGTCCCGCTGGTGTTCATTTACGTTGCGGTCAATTTATCGACAAGGAGCTGACGTATATGAGCACCTTGTAATAGCATTGGACTGAGCTGGGATTGAATTCGCTAACTTGGGGTCAGTTGGCCAGCGCTCTGCTGTCTGGAAAACTCAGCCCCGTGGTTCAGTAGTATCTGTATACTGTATCTTATGTCCTAATGTGTACTAATGACATTTCTACATTTTGTTATCTAGCAAACATGCGGCCATGCATTTCCTTCACTGCATCACGTGAACCTAAAATAGATTTAACTCCACACATATGAATGCCACCCTACGTCATGCTTTTTATCTCCACCTATGTTCAAAGAATGCAGAAAACTCGTAATTATAACGACACATGGTACATTATACTAAACTTCAAATTGTCTAGCTTCCACGCCTGATATGGTCTGCTGTAAGTCACCGCATTTGTTACTACGATATATATATGCTGGGGCTGTACCTTATTAAGGCCACGGCCGATTCCTTCCCACTCCTATCCCTTCCCTGTCCCATCGTCGCCATAAGACGTAATATATATATATATATATATATTGTTTCGACTCAGATCCGTTCAATTCACCTTTTGGATTTAAGACGCTTAGTGTGCTATTACAAGGCGCTCATATACGTCAGCCCCTTGTCGGTAGATTTATCACCACGTAAATGGACACCAGTGGAATAAATTCCGGCGCCTCAGCGTTTCCGAAAACCGTAATTGTAATATAAAACCGATAATACTGATCATCATTAAACTGAATTTAAACTCTTACACACCAAGCTCGATAGCTGCAGTCGCTTAAGTGCGGCCAGTATCCAGTATTCGGGAGATAGTGGGTTCGAACTCCACTGTCGGCAGCCCTGAAGATGGTTTTCCGTGGTTTCCCATTTTCACACCAGGCAAATGCTGGGGCTGTACCTTATTAAGGCCACGGCCGATTCCTTCCCACTCCTAGCCCTTCCCTGTCCCATCGTCGCCATAAGACGTAAAGCAACTAGCAAAAAAACAAAACTCTTATTTGCTGAAAGAAGGAATAGAAAAAATCGTGAAAGGCAAACGAGGAAGAGGAAGGAAATAATATCAAATGTTGGACAATATCAAAGAAAATAAATATTCGGACATGAAATACTTGGTGCAGGACAGGCAACAGTGGAAGAGGTTCATCCCATGACAAGACCTGCCATAAGGCAGAATACCTAGATGATGATGATGATGAGTGTGTTAACTGCAGTGAAGTTTATGATCATTACAATGCATTCCTATTACAAACGTAGATTGTCTGTGACCATTTCCTACAACAGAACAAAAATACATAAAGATGTGAAAGTTAATTTTCCTCAATGAATGGTTTGTAAATACTGCATCAAGCGAGTTCCTCCGTTGGGAAACCATATGGGGTAGACTACATGCGTATTATAACTCCTCAAATTGCCTCATATAGATCTTCAATGTTCGAACAGATTACTATATATTGTGTTTTTAACCAGGCTGCTTGACTTCGACGATGACGGACTGGCTTCCTGAGACAAAGTTGGTGAGTTCGATTCCGGCCAAGTCCGGTGCTATTTTGAGGTGTCGAAATAAGCCAGTCTCTTGTCGATAGTGTACCGGTAGTCCAACGTAAAATGATCTTTTGTGAGACAAATTTTCCGGCAACTCAGTTTTTCAGAAAACAGTAAAAAAAGTAGTTAGTGGAATGTAAAACCAATAGCATAATACCCGAATGTATTTTAATAAAAGCATGAAAATATCACATAGGACATAAAGGATTCTCTACTGACCATTTTGAAATGGGGAACCAAGGGCCTGAGAAACCAGCTTAAGGAGAAAATAGCTAATTTTTTTGTGTGTTTATTTACATTTAGTATGTCCATTATTAAATTAACTATAAATAATTTGATGTGCCCGCCTGGTAGTCTTGATCGTTAAGGCGTCCAGTCTATAGCCTATGGTTTTACACCGTCGTTATCCGGCTTCAGTCCCGTTCATCCGAAAACATTTTCACCTCAGAATGTTGACCGGCGAGGTAGGAGAGGTGGAGATACGCAACTTCTAATCACTAGATTGTGTGCCAAAAGTCTGAATTCAATTCTAAAGCTCCCCCAAGTGTTCATATGGAGTGAGTGAGTGAGTGAGTGAGTGAGTGAGTGAGTGAGAGGAGGAGGCTATGTACCGGCACCGCGTTGCACCCTATCCCTTCGTACCATGTCCGGATCCATGGCTAAATGTTTAGCGTGCTGGCCTTTGATCACAGGGGTCTCGGTTATCGATTCCCGGCAGGGTCGGGAATTTTAACCAGCATTGATTGGCTCGGGGGCTGGGTGTCTGTGACGTCTTCATCATCAATTCATCCTCATTCCGACGCACAGGTCGCCTACGGGAGTCAAATCAAAAGACCTGCACTTCGCGAGCCGAACATGTCCTCGGACACTCCCGGCACTAAAAGAGATATGCCATTTGATTTCATTCCATTTCCTTCCTACTATTATATATCAGGTCATTCATTTCATTTCATTAACTCCTCTGATGAGGCGACATCAGGAAGGGCATCTGGTCATAAAAACTAGCTAGAGATTCATCTCACTTCATACCCGACCCCGTAAAGAAACTGGACAAGGGTAGGACATACGTACAATTGCAAATAATCCATATATGTAAGTAATCATTTTTAGTTTTTATATTAGAAAATTAAATGACTGTAAATAATTTTTACATGCATTTATTTACATTTAGTTTTTACATCATTATTATTAGTCCCGTTTCTTCTTTAGGGGTCGGGGATGAGGTGAGATGAATTTATATGGCATGATTTTATGGCCAGATGCCCTTTCTGACGCCAACCTCTGTCGAGGACCCAATGAGGATGAAATGAATGGTGGTGAATGAAATTGGATAAGGAGATGGAAGGAATCGGCTGTACCCTATGAATAGGATCTGTCCCAACATTTTCCTGGAAGTGAAAGTTGAAAACCACAGAAAACCATCTTCAGGGCAGCCGACGGTGGGGTTCGAATCTAGGCGTCTCCCTCATGCAGAACTTGGCTCCACAGCCGTAGCGCGTTAGGACGCGCAGCCACTCCGCTCGGTAATAATGTAGAAAAAGTCTTACAACCTGTTTTGCAGTCAATGACCGGGTCAGGGATGGGATGAATGAAGCCCCCATCATGCGGCGAGGATATGAATAATTGTGCCGGCTGTCGAGGCCTGTTGCACTCATCTGGGGCAATGATTAATGACTTACAGATGAAATCAAATGATAGTGGAGAGTGTTGCTGGAATGAAAGAAGACAGGGAAAACCGTGGTACCCGGAGAAAAACCTATCCCGCCTCCGCGTTGTCCTGCACAAATCTCACGTGGAGTGACCGGGATTTGAACCACGGTATCCAGCGGTGAGGGCCAGCACGCTACCGCCTGAGCCACGGAGGCTCACAATAATGTAGAAACTTGATGTAACTTAAAACATATCAAAATTACTTGTGGTCAATGATTATTATAATATTATTACTGTGGTAAACAGCAATCGAACCCACGTCCTTCCGGGCGAACCGAGGACGCTTTTACCGCCTCGGCCAGGCAGCCCCTTTTATACGGAAACGGGTCAATGAAAAATTGTAATTACTTCTCATTCTTCCACTTCCCTTACAGAACCAAATTATAATTAATTGCTAGCAATAAGGACGGGATGTGGGCCTCCGCGGCTCGAGAAGTCTCAAGTTCCGTCTCTGTCGTTGAAGATGAACATTATGGCCCATCCCTACTTAAGCTGGCTTCTCAGATCCTAGGTTTTCTGTCTCAAACTGTTCAGTAGAGCATGTTTAATTTTTGCTTGCTTTTACTGAAACACTTTTTATTTAGTCGCTTTACTTTTACAATCCTTTTCTGTTCATAAATTCCTTCTTATTTATAGCATTTTAGCCTTCCGTTTTCCAGCGTATTGTGATCCGGGCTGAGTGGCTCAGACGGTTAAGGCGCTGGCCTTCTAGCCCCAACTTGGCAGGTTCGATCCTGGCTCAGTCCGGTGGTATTTGAAGGTGCTCAAATACGACAGCCTCGTGTCGGTAGATTTATTGGCACGTAAAAGAACTCCCGCGGGACTAAATTCCGGCACCTCGGCGTCTCCGAAGACCTTTAAAAGTAGTTAGTGGGACGTAAAGCAAATAACATTATTATCGTTATTATTATGTTGTTAAAGCAGTAAATTAGAAAAGATTGACTCTCGCTTATGTTATACGTAGAAATGATATGTGTTCTCGTTTGACGAAGTTGAGGCATCCCGATGTGCGTTAGCTTGAGTTGGAAGACAAAATTGTCGTTGAAGCTTTCCCAAAACATCCGACGACCAGGCCATTATAGCCCGTGTCCCCTTCCTTTCGTCTTCCCTTATTCTTCCCCATTTTCTTTATTTAAAGTGATCATTGTGATAGATAAAAAGAGAGAAAGGGAAGGGACGGCAAAAAGAGTGATACCACTGCAGTACAAGCCCATATAGTAGTGATGTTGTAAATTATGAGCAAACAGTTTGCATTAATGGGCGCGCAAGACCAGTGCGGGGAAAAATACACAACTGCCGTCTATGGCGTCGCGGGTGGGTACAAGAGGGGGGTAGCGGGAGGTAGAAGAGGGTTGATAGCGTATAGGCGCCTGCGTCATCCCTTTTAAAGAGTTTTAAGAGAAGCAACCAACCCCGTACGTAATATAAGTATATCCTATATCTACACACACCCCCTCTCTCTCGCCCTCTACAGCCACCCTTTAAATTCTAGTTTTCTCAGCATCGGCGCGTGAGGGTGGTTCTCATTTCAACCCCACCCACCGCTGTTCACTCCCATATCTAACTTCAAACCGCCCTCGGCTTCCTTTTTTGTATGCGTAACCTCATTTTCTTTTTTCTCTCTCTCTTATATTCTCTCTGTCTTTCTCTTTTTCTCTCGTTTTTAAGGGATAGAGAACGTTACGTTACAAACTATACATGTATACGTTAGGATGGAAGTAGGATGGGGGTGGTGGGAGCATTTTATATATGTGGCAAGATTAGGAATTTTAGTCTAAAGAGGGATGAGGGAGGGGAAGGAAGGGGAGAATGGAAGTTCTGAAGGAACCAAATTTTCATCCTGCATGTATTTTAATATGGCTACATTGCTCTCTGGGAGCAGTTACTATAAATTTGCAAAAGCGCGCGGCACAACTTTGCACGAGAGGTAGTGGGGAAGGGAGAGATTGGAGGATGAGGTAAACGGGAAAAATGGCGTTCAGTGTTGGCGCAAACAAATCTCCTTTCTCTTCTGCCAAGATTATTCCCGGAGGAATTTTTCTTAAAGAAGGACGCCGGAAGTAAGAAGATGCTATACGGGAGGGGACGAAGTGTGTTCAGAGCTGGACTCTTATCTTGTGGAGACCTACAGAGATGAAAACGATCATTCTGAAATATGTCTGTTTTCTGTGCATGTTTCAGCTTCTCATTATTTAAGCAGTTTCTTCAAGCCGAGCTGAATAACTCATTCAGTAGAAGGCTGCCCTTCTGATTCCAAGTTAGTGGATTCCATCTCGGCTCTCGGCTCATTTCGGTGGTATTTCTAAGTGCTGAGATACGCCTGCCTCATGTCGATAGATGATAGATTTACTAGCACCTGACAGAAGCATTGTGGAACGAAATTATGGAACCTCAGCGACTCTAAAATATATAAGAAACATTACTCTTCTTTTTCCTATTATTATTATTATTATTATTATTATTATTATTATTATTATTATTATTATTATTATTATTATTATTATTATTATTATTATTATCATCCAGGTTATCTCGAATTTCCAAGGTGTTCATTTGCATTAACATGATTATTATTCAAGCCTAGTGAAACACTGTTGACCTTGGGAATGTCTCCATTTATAGATCCTCCAAATCCCTGTTTTATAAAACTACTGTTTTCTATAATTTCACGTAGATGTTCTCGTTTATTTGCAGTATAACAAGTTTAAAAGTTTCATGATTGATCCTTTCATGTGGACATCTAGCGTGGTGGGCTTAGAGTACCGTATTCCATAAAATTTAGATTTCTTTCTCGAAGCTGAAGAAGGCCCAATGGGGCCTAAACATGTACCTTTTACTTAATATTTATTGTATTGACCAAGGTGGACTATTTGCACAATATTTTCTTTGATGTAGGAGTATGTTATCTATGTGTCTATGGTACGTGCCATAATGTTCATCTTCAACGACAGAGACGGAACTTGAGACTTCTCGAGCCGCGGAGGCCCACATCCCGTCCTTATTGCTAGCAATTAATTATAATTTGGTTCTGTAAGGGAAGTGGAAGAATGAGAAGTAATTACAATTTTTCATTGACCCGTTTCCGTATAAAAGGGGCTGCCTGGCCGAGGCGGTAAAAGCGTCCTCGGTTCGCCCGGAAGGACGTGGGTTCGAATCCCCGTCAGAAAGTCGTAAAATTTAAGAAACGATTTTTACACTCCCGGAGATGCATATGGCCCTGAGGTTCACTCAGCCTACACCAAAAATGAGTAACATGTTAATTTTTGGGGGCAAAGGCGGCCGGGCGTAGAGCTAACCACTGTACCCCATCAAGTGCCGAGGTTACGGATAGTGGAAGCCTTTACCTTCCACCCCTCCAAGGGCCTTCATGGCCTGTACGGAAATGACTTTGCCTTCTTGCTTTGCATTTCTTTATAAAATTTATAGAAGTGGTATACTAATAGGCAAAATGTAGTTCTATGTAATGAACAATGAACAGATCACCTGAAAGGTACGTTGAAACAGGGTCACTAGGAGAGCGAACTACTTAATAAACAGGTAATCCTTTTACAGACATTTCAGAACATTTCTTAAAGTACACAATGAATAATTTCATGAAACTGGCGTTGTTACTGTCCCATGATCAGTTCCGCTATGACGGAGGATGATAGTAGAGATTAAATCTTGTAATTTCGTGAGTCTAAATTGAAGACGTTCTTGGGTGGAGATAGTTTTTATGTCTAACTTGTGTATTGTTTTCATATCGAAAGTGTCCTAGCGAATAGAATATAACCGGCATGTTGTCAACCTTGATTTACGATGGTCATTTGTTTGTGCGAGGAACACATGATTGGAAGAGCCAGTTCACACACGCGCGCACGCCTCTGTCTCTTTATTAACTGCTACCTTCTTTCTCAGACGTTTAGATACCAGTTCACTCTGGAGTTTACTGTGGAGCGTGTACAGTTTGAAAGAAATCACTGCTGACACAGGTGCTCCCTCTTGCAAAACCTCTTAGTATACTGGTAATTAGCTCTTCGCCCGCATATCGTCACTATAGGAGCCATCTGTGTCAGTGCGACGTAAAAGCTAATTGTAAAAAACAAATCAGTCACTGCTGATCTGCATTTAGGGCAGTCGCCCAGGTGGCAGATTCCCTATCTGTTGTTTCCCTAGCCTTTTCTTAAATGATTGCAAAGAAATTGGAAATTTATTGAACATTTCCCTTGATTATTCCAATCCCTATCTCCCCTTCCTATAAACGAATATTTCCCCCGATTTGTCCTCTCGAATTCCAACTTTATCATATTGTGATATTTCCTACTTTTAAAGACACCACTCAAACTTATTCGTCTAGTGATATCATTTCACGCCATCTCTCCACTGGCAGCTCGGAACATACTACTTAGTTGAGCAGCTCGTCTCCTTTCTCCGAAGTCTTCCCAGCCCAAACTTTGCAAAACTTTTGTAACGCTACTCTTTTGTCGGAAATCACCCAGAGTAAATCGAGATGCTTTTCTTTGGATTTTTCAGTTCTTGAATCAAAAAACAAAACAAAAAACGAAACAAAACCATACTGGATTATAAGCAAACATTCTCCTTCCCAATTACTGGCTTAAGACGGATATTAACACCGACAATGCCTTCGCTGGCGAAACCGTGTGGTTACAGTGCACTATGTCTTCTGGTATGGGCTAGAACAATTGTGTTACTTTCTTCCTTTCTATCTCAGTTCCATCCTTGGCTTTGACAATAAAAGTGACTGAAATTTGAGCTGTGCTACTAATGCCATTCCTTATCGAGCCAGTCCCTGTTATGATTGGTGTGAAAGTGTATTTCATGCGGTTGGTGGTACGTGCATTTCAGTAGGCTTGGTAGACTGATAGTAACTTCAGACTCAATGAGGAAAGCAATGGGAATATACACCACTCCTCATTTTCTTAGTATGTCTCTTCAGTGGCGCCTAGGCATTCTATGACAGCTGATGGCGGAGCTGTTGAGCATAAAACTAGCCGTCGGGCTGAATAATCAACATAACACCGATTAAATGATAATAATATTAATATCATGGAGGCCTACTATAGAATTTTGGGATATTCTGCTGTTAGGCTGTTATGACACAACATGCTACGTATGAAGGGTGAATTAAGAATAGTTGATATCGAATTTAGCTTGCTTTAATAAAAAAGCCTCCATACACTCTTTGTGGGATGAAACATGTGCCTCAGAATTTCTCCCTCAAAATCGTCAACAACCGACGAAGATCCAACATGGTACGCAACTTGCCTGTTCCTCTACATCATGTAGTGTGGCAGTTCCCGTAGCCAGGGGATATTTCTTGTACTTCTAACGGTTGAGGTAGTGTACCCTCTATTAAGGGCCCCGGTCGTATATTCTACTTTGGCTTGCTCCACATTTTCTTTCCTCTTTCGCCTGCCCTTCCACTTCAACAAAATTAAACTCCCACAGTGAAAAAAAGCACAACGATTGTTAGACTTTTACCACTAATGTATACCAATAATGAATTTCACTTTAGTCCACCCAGTTCTACCACATTCGATGTGCAAGCTCTCCGGGTCGTATGCACGAAATGGTCCTTCGATACGTTAAAGCGCATTTTTCTAGCAAACTGTTAGAATTACGAAGAAAATACATATCGGCATTTTTTATGCAATTTAACTCAAAATCCATATATATATATATATATATATATATATATATATATTGTAGAAATTTAAATTCAAAGGCGACTTAGTGGCCTCCATTTTAATCGGACTAACAATTCCGACAGCATATTCACTTTTAAGGGTCCTAGACACATACTCTTTCCGACTTACTCCACTCAAAAAAAATGGCTTGCTCCCTTACAAGCTAGCATAATTATATATAGCCTATAGGCCCCTAGAAACCTGGAAGAAATAAGCCCAATGGCAACAAAAAGCCCAAGCGAATGTCACTACCGTGGAAACCCACCTTTTTAAACCTAGGATATTGTATGATGGAGGCCATTCCAAAATGAGAACAAGCGTAGGACCTACAAGAAGCTTTCCTGTGACGGTAGGCCTACACCAAGGTTTATCCCTAAGTCCATACCTATTTAACGTTTTAATAGATGTGCTGACGAAAAGTATAAGAGATCCAACTCCGTGATCTAAGCTCTTTGTTGAAGATATTGTGTTAGTAGATGAGAACAAGAAGAAAGACGAGAAAAAGGTGGAACAATGGAGAAAGGTACTTCAAGAAGGCGGTCAGCAGAGGGAACACTTAATATATGTGGTTTGGAGGAGAAGATAGATGTGGAAAATGTAAGGGTACTAGGGGACAGATTATCACGAGCCAGAGGGTTTTAGTATCTAGTAATATGAACAATGGAGGGTTGAACAGAGAAATCAGTCACAGGATTCAGGCTGGATGGAGAAAATGGACGAAGATGGCGGCAGTGCTACATGATCGGAGGATTGGGAAAAGAACGAAGTCGGAAGTCGGTTGTGTTTCCAGCTATGGTATATTGTAGTGCAACATGGTCATTTAAGAAAGTGACAAAAAGCTGACCGTGGAGAAAATGAGGGTGTTGAAGTATATTATATGAAAGACACTCATAGATATAATACGGAATGAGAAGAAATGAGAGATGTGCGGTTTTGTGGAATGTGATGGAAGATACCAGAAGAAAAGACTGCTATGGTTTATGCCACGTGTCCACACATTATGAGACGAGAGGAGGACTATGTGTGAAGGAGGGTGAGCAGACTGAATGTGGTACGAAGATGAACAAGACGGAGGCCAAAGAAAAGATGGAAAGGCTGTGTGGCAGAGGACACGAGATAGAAGGGACTACGCGAGGAGGATGTATTCCACAAGAAGAAATGTAAGAAGAAAGTTCGGAAGAGTGACCCCTAATTAAGAGTACGAAAAGGATGAATAAATAATAATAATAATAATATTGTCCTCTGTTGTGGATTTGTTCGAGAAAGAAATCACTGACATGAATCGGGCATCATAGAATAGGTATTTGTAGAAATAAACATTTTCTGAACAAACGGTTTAAGTTAGTGAACATTGCTGTATTGCAGTATACTTGAAATGCGAGAGTTTGCTGTAACAATCATTTCAGTATTAATTAGGAACACCTAGACCTTAGTGAGCAAATAATCCTCACATATTTCGTTGAAGTTCTATATTGTTTTTACTTCCTGTAGATTCCTTCATCTGACTTAAGGTGGGATAGCTGATGAAATTTTGGACAATGCAGGCAAAGTGCCGTGAGGCTGGGTCAATTAGCATTACGGATGTCGGTTGTCTCACCCCCTTGCGATCAATAGATCGATGTATTCTTAGGGTGAACTTCACATTTCTTTAGCTTAGACCATTATGATAATGGTCCATGTCCAACCTTGTACTCTAAGTCATGCACAGCAAGGCCGTAAACAGTTAGTAATTTTCAAGGTTCCGTGTTGTGCAAGGGAGGGTTATAATGCTAATGTATTTTTCCCCTGTCACAAAAGAGGGTAATATGCTCATTATTTTATGTAGATTATCTTGGAAGTGAATTAGCTCCGTGTACTGCCCACAGTTCCCTTTTTCTTGTGATTATTTGCTCCCTTAGTCTCGCTTTAATGTTCTATAGCCGTGAAAACCTAATGAAATTCTGCTTGAGCCCACCTTCGTGGTCTTGTATCCGTGCCGCGTCTGGGATTGCATAAATGCATCTTCGGTGTTTTGATAAACTCAGTCGCTGTGTGCTGTGGACAGTGATTCAACACTCAAATCAGTGTTATGAACCTACGAAATGGGGGCTTGTAACAGATCACTTAAAATGAACAAACGTTGATTGTGGTGTTCATTGAGGAGGCTGTTTAATTTTTACGTATTGAGCGGGTGGCTGCTTAGTTTGAGTTACGTAGCTGTCTGCTTCTATTCGGGAGATGGCGGGTTCGAACCCTACTGTTGACAGCCCTGAAGATGGCTTTCCGTGGTTTCTCCATTTTCACACCGGACAAGTGCTGAGGCTATTATGTACTTAATTAAGGCCACGGATGCTTCTTCTCCCAGCCCTTTTCTACCCCATCGTCTCCACGAGAACTATCTCTCTCAGTATGACGTAAACCGAATTGTTAAAAAAATATGTTTAATATTTAAGACTACGCTGTTCAAGCTATTTCGTTATAGTACTTTCAACCGTCTGTATTCAGTCATCTTCAGCTGAAAATCAAAACAAATAGTGTCACGTGAAGATATTCCAATATACTCACACATAAACTCTTGCCCCAAAATTTAGGAAATTTGTCCACAGAGCAACATTCAAAACAAAGAAAAAAAACACAATATAATTTAAACAACCGTAGAAACAATATCCATCAAACAGATGCATATAACTTACTGATATTTATAAACTCACATGTAGTGAATCTCCCGAGTTCTATATCGGACAAATCAGACGAAGTTTAAAATTATGGTTCAGAAAACACATACGAGCACCTAACTATAAAATGATAATCAGCATTTGTTAACCACTTACTGCACATAGGGCGCGAATACGCCCAAATCAACACAAGTAAGGACATTCTCCACATCACCCATAAAGGACACTAACATTCCACCATAAAATATATGCAAACACAATTTCTTAAGGCAGTGAGATTCTTAATCAACAGATACAATTCAAATCACACATTATACGACCATATCACACAGAACTGCCATTGACGTAATGTTAGTAACGGGCACATGATATTCAGTGACCGGGCGAGTTGGCCGTGCGCGTAGAGGCGCGCGGCTGTGAGCTTGCATCCGGGAGATAGTAGGTTCGAATCCCACTATCGGCAGCCCTGAAAATGGTTTTCCGTGGTTTCCCATTTTCACACCAGGCAAATGCCGGGGCTGTACCTTAATTAAGGCCACAGCCGCTTCCTTCCACTTCCTAGGCCTTTCCTATCCCATCGTCACCAGAAGACCTATCTGTGTCGGTGCGACGTAAAGCAAATAGCAAAAAAAAAATATATATATATATATATATATATATATATATATATATAATTTGACGACATCTGGGCTGTTTGCGCGTAAAATTTTAACGTTCCATTGTGCCGCTACATATTAGACGCTAGCATTTACGATTTTTTTCAGCTATTATGTCGTTCAGAAATGAAATAGCGTATGGGTTTTAGTGCCGGGAGTGTCCGAGGACATGTTCGGCTCGCTAGGTGCAGATCTTTTGATTTGACACCTGTAGGCGACCTGCGCGTCGTGATCAGGATGCAGTGGTGATGGAGACGACACATACACCCAGCCCCCCGTGCCAACGCAATCAACCAATGATGGTTAAAATTCCCGACACTGCCGGGAATCGAACCCGGAATCCCTGTGACCAAAGGTCAGCACGCTAACCATTTAGCCATGGAGCCGGACATGTCGTTCGGAGAAATCGTACGACAAGACCTGAAGAAAACCTCCTCTCCGGCTGTCACGGGTCATGCCGTGCCATTTTAGATCTGTATTATAAAGGGCAGGGCGTAATAATAATTCAGGTCAAACTTTCAGGTCACCTTCCTCACAGGTAGAAGAAGAAAATATATGGACATGGGTCTGGAAACGTTTTATTTCCACGTTAGAGCACAGTTTATACAACTCTACGTATTACATCAATCATAAAAAAATACATAGGAACAGAACTTACCAGCATATCCACAAGAAAGGATCGAGGAAATAATGTGGAAATTATCGCTTAAATGCTTTGATTTCACATGCCAGTAAAGTTATGCTTCATATCCTGTTCAAGAGACTCCGGGCATTCCTAGAGTATCAAATTCCTGAAGTCCAGACTGGATTCATGAAAGGAAAAGGCACTGGAAAACAGATCTTAAGCCTAAGGCAAATCATAGAAAAGGCTAGAGAATTCAATGGTCCGGTATACCTGTGCTTTATTGACTACCAAAAGGCCTTTGATACTGTCAAATGGAACCATCTGTGGGAAATTTTGGATGACATGGGTTTGCCACTCCGTTTGATTGATCTCCTCAAGTCCATGTATAAGGAAAATGCAGCCACTGTGAAGATTCAAAACAAACAGTCTCAGCAGTTTCGTACAAGGGCTGGAGTTCGCCAGTCACCGTTACTTTTCAATCTCTATGGTGAATATGCAATGAGAACTACATTAGATGGCTGGGACAAAGGGTTTTCCATTGGGGGATGCAAGATCAACAACTTGAGATTTGCTGATGACACCACCTTGATAGCATCATCTGAAGAGGAGTTAACAAAGCTGATCAAGAGAGTAGAGGAAGCAAACCTAGAAATTGGATTACGCCTAAATCGACAGAAAACCAAAGTCATGATTGTTGATCGTAAGAACAACAACAGTCCACATATCAAACAGATTGGAGGGTGTGAAGTTATACATCAGTATGTACAGTGGCGGTCAAAAAAATAGAGCCACCTCTATTGACGGGATTAAGAACTAGGATATCTATTAGTTCGCAAAATCTCCACGAGTGCCCTGTTGTCAGTCCCTTTTAGATAACATCAGGGAAGACGTCGCTGCTATCTGTAGTCGTGCGGAAGGAAGCGTTTGAGCTAGACGTGCGAAAAGAGGCATAAAGGTAAGCATCTTATGGGTCAAAATAATAGAGCCGTTTTACAGAAGTCCCGTTCAAATCGATTTTTGTGCAGTTGTTTTGGGGGCTAGCGATATTATTTGTCAACAAAACCTCCACTCAATATTATTTTGTATGTAAATTGACGTTTGGTTTTGTTTACATTCTTCTAGATGGGCAGAGCAAAGCATACGAGTGATGATGAGCGTATAGTAATGTTCCGGATGTTCAAAAGTGGGATGTCCATGAATCAAATAGCCAAAGATTTACACGTTTCGCGAAAACGAGTTCAGAACGCCATTAGACTGGCAAAACAAACGAAGCCGCAGGTGGAGAACAGGGGGCGACCTCGTGTAACTACTCCTCGCGTAGACAGACTCATCACTAGGGAAGTAAAGAAAGACCCATTTTTGTCAACACCATGACTGAAAGCCATTTTGTTTAGCGACAAAAATGATGTTCAACCATCAACCTCAACGATTCAAAGACGACTGAGATCCGCAAAATTGAATGGGCGCATTGCGAGACAGAAGCCACATGTTTCAAAAGCTAATGTTCGGAAAAGGTTGACTTCGCCCGGAGAAATGAACAAAAACCTAATACTTGGTGGAGAAACATCCTTTGGTCCGATGAATCCAAGTATAATAGGTTTGCCTCAGACGGAAAAGTCTATGTGCGCCGCCCACCAAACCAGGAATTTAATCCCAAGTACACTTTAAAAACTGTGAAATACGGTGGCGGAAGCGTTACGGTATGGGGATGTTTTTCATGGTACGGCATTACACCGTATCAACGGCATAATGAACGCAGAAATGTACAAAGACATCTTGGCAAATGTGATGCTGCCTTATGCTGAAGAGGAAATGCCGCTGAAATGGAAATTTCAGCACGATAACGATCCAAAGCATACTGCAAGGATCATAAGGCAGTTTTTTCAAGATCACCATATCGAAGTATTAGAGTAGCCATCTCAATCCCCTGACGCATCATCCATCGAGAACTTATGGGAGATCGTAGACAAGAGAATTGACCGCTCAAAAGCTACATCTTTAGATAAACTTTGGGAAGAAATCCAGAGAGCCTGGTATGCGATCAGCAGCGACGAATGCAGGTGTTTAGTCGACTCTATGGGTAAGAGGTGCAGGGAAATCCTCAAAAATAAGGGTTACTCCACGAAGTACTAATGCACTTCTATGCAGAAACGACTCTTCCTGTAAATTTCATAAGACTGAGATCAAGTACAAAATATTTGTGTCAATTGGCTCTATTTTTTTGACCCTGTGGTCTGGTATTCTTTTGAATATTTTTGATTAGTTTGAGTTGTGTTATCTATATAACTGACTGTGGTACAATGTGACTCTGTTGTAATGGTTCCTGTACAATGTAAAATTTTGTTTCCATCATAGTACAGACATGTCTAGTAATAAATTTGCACTTAATTCCAAACCATTGCCAGGTGGCTCTATTATTTTGACCACCACTGTATATCTAGGCTCCTTACTATCCAATTCTGGTGGTTCCAAAGATGAAATAAAGCGAAGAATTGAAATAACAAAGGTAGTAATGATCCGTCCGTGGAAGATCTGGAAAGATAATATCACCATCAATACAAAAAAGAAGCTCGTTGAATCTCTAGTCTTCTCAGTCTTCTTGTATGGCGCAGAAACTTGGACCATCCTCAAACGTGATCGTGAACGGATAGAAAGCTTTGAAATGTGGTGCTGGAGGAATATGTTAAGGATTCCTTGGACAGCTCATCGCACGAACACATCAATCCTGAACCAACTTCAGATAAAAGTTCGTCTATCGTGTAAGGTATCTCGGCGGATTGTACGCTACATTGGACAGATGGTAGTCTTCAAAAGCTGATTGTTGAGGGCAAAGTCCAGGGAACCAGACAACGAGGACGAGTACCAACGCGATGGATTGACATGGTGAACGGCCCCCTACAGTGTTCTCTCAGAGTAACCACATTGAAAGCGTTAGATAGGGAAGAATGGCGGAGTATGGTTCATCGGCTAGAGGGCTGAATATTATGATAGTCACGACGCCTCAGTCATGAGGCAAAACGATGAAGGAGAAGAAGCCCACCGTAGCATTGAATCTCGGATGTGATGATGCTGGATGGATTAGAATATTTCTTTAATTATTTTACAACATTGCTTTGCGTCGCACCGACACAGATAGGTCTTATGGCGACGATGGGACAGGAAAGGCCTAGGTGTGGGAAGGAAGTGGCCGTGGCCTTGCTTAAGGTACAGCGCCAGCATTTGCCTGGTGTGAAAATGGGAAAGCACGGAAAACCATCTTCAGGGCTGCCGACAATGGGCTTCGACCCCACTATCTCCCGAATACTGGATACTGGCTGCAGGTATCGAGGTCGTTCAATGTTTCTTTAACCAGGCTGCTTGACTGAGACTATAAGCCGTCCTATTGAATCCCGGATACGCTGATGCGGGTTGATACAATTCATATATGAAAGAGTTTCATATGTATGCTCGTAGTTCTGTTCCTGTGTGTTTCCCATGATAAGTTCACTACGCAGAGTACTAGAAAATGACTCCTAACGTGGAAATAAAGCGTTTCTGGACTCGTGTCCATATAACATATATTATGTGAGGAATGTGTCGTGAAAGTTTGGTCTACCTTCTTGTTACATTCTGTATATTCTTACTGTACTGGTACTCTACACTACTAACAGAAGATTGAAGAAATATGAAATTACATTTCATGCTTCAGAAATCTTCTTCTTCGTCTTCTTCTACTACTACTACTACTACTACTACTACTACTACTACTACTACTACCGCTTTTCCCACAGTTGCTGGTTCGCGGGTACGAACTGCGTAGCACATGTGGTTTTGGTACTGTTTTACGGCCGGATGGCCTTCCTGACGCCAACCACACATGGAGGGATATAGTCGCTATTGCGTGTTCCTGTGGTGAGTGGTAGTGTAGTACTGTATGTTATCTGAATATGAAGAGGAAAGTGTTGGGACAAACACAAACACCCAGTCCCCGAGCCAGAAGAATTAATCAGACGCAATTAAAATCGCCGACCCGGCTCGGAATCGAACCCGGGGCCCTCTGAACCGAAGGCTTTAACGTATATGCATCAGAAATTAATCATTTAAAAAGTAATCAAGTCCGCCTCTGTGATTTAGTGGTTAGTGTGATAAGCTGCCACCCCCGGAGGCTCGGGTTCGATTCTCGTCTCTGCCACGAAATTTGAAAACTGGTACGAGGGCTGAAACCGGGTCCACTCAGCCTCGGGAGGTCAACTGAGTAGAAGTTGTTTCGATTCCCATCTCAGTCATCCTGGAAGTGGGTTTCCGTGGTTACCCACTCCTCCTGCAGGCAAATGCCGGGATGGTACCTAGCTTAAGGCCACGGCCGCTTCCTTCCCTCTTCCTTGTCCATCCCTCCCAATCTTCCCATCCCCCCGCAAGGACCCTGTTCAGCATAGCAGGTGAGGCTGCCTGGGCGGGGTTCTGGTCACCCTCCCCAGTTGTATCCCCCGACCCAGAGTCTGAAGCTCCAGGACACTGCCCTTTAGGCGGTAGAGGTGGGATCCCTCGCTGAGTCCGAGGGAAAATCCGACCCCGGAGGGTAAACAGGTAAAGAAGAAAAAGAAGAAAGAATAATCAAATCACTATAGTGTTAACAAACTACAGAATATATTCCATAATAAACGTGTACGCATAGTTACGGGAAAGTTCTATATAACTCTTGTTATCCAGAACTGGAAAATTGTCTTAGTTTCTACTGAATTGTATTCCATTATAACGCCTAATCATTTTTCAGGAAATCCCTCTTTATTTTAATTTATCACGTCAGTTAAGAGAAGAATGTCCTTGCCCCATTTCCTTTGTTGAACTTGTGGGATGAGCTGTGAAGCTGGCTGCTTTTTTCGTTAATATTGAATACCACGTCCATGTCAAAAGTGCTGCTGTGTGTTGTTTTTGCGGTGGATAAAGCAAAAAGGCTGGGAAGAAGGAAAATGATTCGAGGTTTTGTGTTCGCTCTGGTGCCCCATGCTGATGAAATCACTCGGTTAGTTAGGTCTGGTAAGCGTTGTGAAGCGTAACTAAGATCGAAGGTACGTAAAAGGATAGCAGGCAGTCTCAGCGGCAAAGCTTCTGTTTTACCTCAACACACCGTTGCGCCGCGTTCAACATACTTCAGCTTAGCCGAATGCCATTTCCCCTAAATAAAACAAATATATTTCTTGATGTGATTCTTGTTTACCTTAGAATTGTAGATAGATCTCATGCCGCCGGAGTTACTTCCATGGGACAGACATATTCACTTGTAACTCTTTCTGAAATTGTATGTTACTTTTTTGTTCTTGATCATATACAGCCGGGTCCCACTAGCTATGTTTACATTTTTAATAATAATTATAATATTACCGTGACTGTTTTTCCGACAGCGGGTTGGCAAGAACGTTGTCCCGCTAGAGATCTTTACGTGCTGGTAAATCTATGGACTCGAGGGTGACTGATGTATTAGAGCCCCTTCACATACTACCAGACTGAGCCGGCATAGAATCCACCAACCTGGGCTCGGAAAGCCTGTGCCTACTGTCTGAGTCACTCAACCTGGCTTTAAGCAGTTTGTGGAGGCACTGGTTGCCGTGAATTTGTCCCGTGGGAGTTCATTTACACACTTTTAAAACTGCCAATACGAGGGTGGGGTATTTGCACACCTTCTAATAGACCTATTATCGGACTGAGTCGACATTACACTTGTCACTTCTTCTTCTTCTTCTTCTTCTTCTTCTTCTCTACCTTTTAACATAACATTAACCCAACAGGTATTCAGTAATAGATGACGTAAGTTATATTAGTTGATGAAAAATATACTACATATCGCACCGAGAATTATTCGAATTTAAGTACATCTTCCCAGGAATTAAAAGCTTCAGAAGAAAGCTATTTGCTATACGTTGCATCGACACAGATAGGTCTTATGGCGAAAATGGGACAGGAAAGGCCTAGGAATGGGAAGGAAGAGGCCGTGGCCTTAATTAAGGTACAACCCCAGCATTTTCCTGGTGTGAAAATGGGAAACTGCGGAAAACCATCTTCAGGGCTGCCGACAGTGGGGTTCGAACCCATTATCTCCCGGATGCGAGCTCCCAGCTGCGCGCCCCTAACCGCACGGCCAACTCGCCCGGTCAGAAGAAAGAATACTACATTGCACTTGTCTCGATTTGCCGGTAAACACTTTTTACATTTTCCTTTACTGGTTTAAAAGAAGGATGTTTCTGTCTTTTAGGATGATACTGGAAACGTATGGACCACAGACACAGCATGCGCCATATGTTAGAATTCCTCTCTATTGTCCCATAATTCACTCCAGGAATATGTAGATATTACAATTTACGTTTATGGTAGGATTGGATACTCAAGTTCTGACAAAAATAGAACGTATCATATTTATATTTTATAGCCTTATTTACATTCGAAAATGTACGAGTATGTACCTGGTATGTATGTGTGCATGTATGCATGTATGTATGTATGTATGTATGTATGTATGTATGTATGTATGTATGTATGTTCATGAATGAAAATGACGATTACTTTTAGAATTATGCTGCCTGCTACCTTGTAATATACGTCTAAATATATATTATGTCCAAGTGCCTTCTGAAGAGAAATCAGCCTTTTTTTTTACATCGTTGCCATTTTAACTGCCTCCTCAGATTTGCCTTTATAATCGGCTTTGTTTTGGAGGGCTTATAATTAAAACATTCTGCTGTGGAATGCTGAATGACTTGATCGCAGAGTTATAATAAGATATCTTCTCGTTTTGATGTATTCATCAATACTGGTTGAGTTATTACTGCTCATATAATAACGCTGAGCCTTGAAATCATTAATGATCACCTGCTGGGAAGTTATATTGTCCCTGGTATTCCTGTCCTCTGTTTTTGGCCCGTACTTAATATATATCAACCTATTGACTGAACGGCACCAATCAGGTGTTTATGTTAGGGTGCTAGCTAGTGCTTTACATTCGAAATTTGATCTTATATAAGATATTTTCTTAGCATTAGTAGCTGAAATGGCTGTAATATTATTAGGATAAACAAGGAAGATCAAATAGAATAGTGGCAACTTTCAAATTTCAATTTTTCCTCACACTCCGGCTAGGTCGCGGGTGCGAACTACATATTTTATTTTATTTTATTTTATTTTATTTTATTTTATTTTATTTTATTTTATTTTATTTTATTTTATTTTATTTTATTTTATTTTATATTTGTCCTTTTTTTACTGCCGGGGGCTCTTCCTAACGCCAATACTATGTGGATGCATGTTTCTGCGCTGATTAATAGTATGGTGTGTTGTGTGTATATCAGGAAGTGTAACAAACATAAAAAACCAGTCTCCTAATCAAAGGAATTAACCGGCCACGGCTAGTCCCCTACCGTCTTAGTATCGAACAGAGGACCTTCTGTACCGAAGGTATCTAAGCTGATCATTCATCCAAGGAAACGGACATAAAATAGTTGCAACTGTAACTCATGAACTATCTTCAATATTGTCCTTTGTTCAGATGTGTAGCTTAGTTGATAAGGTGTTGAAGTTTCCGGGATCCAATTCTCAATTTTGGTGAACGTCTGGCAGAGGATCTTAGCATAAACTTCTTCCTCTACTACAAAGGATGGTGTACAACAGCAACACATTACACTCATCCGGGACGTGTATAATGGCAAAGAAGCTGTAATATTCCTCCAAACAGGACTTCCAAATTCAGTTTCTATCAGTAAAAGGGTATTGCAGGTGTGGTCTCTCTCTGACCAACCCTCTCCAATGCTTTCGGAGATCCAGCAGGAGCATTGGAAGGTAGAAACAGGTGTAAAGGCAAATGGAAAATTAATCAGGATAGTCAAGTTTGCCAAGCTGTATTAGCAAGGAGTCCATCTTCCCTGTTGTCCATGGTTATCAGAATTCCAAATAGAGTAAAGAAATATTATATGAAGGAAATAAACAGCCCAGTGACAAAGTGCATGGTCATGTCGCAGACAGCAAAGCCCTTCTCTTACCTTGGCCGGAAAATACCTGAAGGTGGAAGATGCATCACTGGAACCAACAGCAGAATTGAACAGGCTAAAGATTGTATGCAGAAGAACCAATTACTAAGAACCAATACGTTCTCCGTTTGAGAATAATTCTGCGCGCATTTGTATGGACAGTATTGCTTTATGCCTCAGAAGCCTGGATAATGAAAAAGACTGATATGAAATATCTGGAGGCTTTTGACATATGTTTCCGGAGAATGACTCAGGTGACCCGGACATCGAATACAACATCACAGATCTCTGCTGAAATTAATATGCAGAAGTCGTCACCCTTTACGCCGTTCACACATAATGACAAGTGTTGCTGACGGTTATATCGACGGCAAGTAGCCTCCCGGAAGATCGAATATATAATTGCTCAAACAGGTCCTACAAGATATCGGTGCGAGCAGCTACCTATGTAGCAATGACGAGAGTTACCAATGATCGTGAAATATGGAATAATTTCGTGACAGTAGGCCATTCTTTGCACTAAATACTTGATTATGGTGAATTGAGGACGCTGAAATTCGAGACATGTGTCGGCACGTTTAATAGCACTTTAAAGTACATCTTGTTTGTTGTGTCCTCAGCCCGAAGGCTTGTTTGATCACCAACAACTCCACCATCACCTGTTAAACAGCCTGTGTCACTGAAAAGGCGTACTAGGGAAAAGAATTGTGAGGTGGATTCCTGTTGTTTTCTTCATTGAGGCAGAAGAAGCTATTAATATGCCAAGCTCACTGAAATGTGCACATCTAACAACGCCATGAGTGACACTTTGACACAGTTCATAACAAGACTAGCTGCGTAAACAATGGCATTACTAGCATCGCTTATGTCTATTGTTTTCATATTGTCAAGCCAAGGGTAAGACTGATACCTGTCAGTGAAAGTAGAAGTTTTGTTCTAGCACATATCAGAACATATAATAGACTGACCAGAATGGATTTTGGCTCAGAGTACATCTCGAATGACCCATTTCCAGAACATTAATTGTATGGGCTGCAATACATGCTGCTGGAATATCAGAACGTAGAAAAACATCGGGGAAAAGCATCGATAGCCATAGTCAGCGAGGGGACACGAACTTGAGATCTCCGAATTGTGTTGTGGGCAAGCCTGAGAAGCATAGGTAAAGTAATAAATTGTGAAGATGGGTCGCGGGATAATAATTTGAACTTTAGACAGACTTGCTTATCAAGGGGCAGAATGTTTTTAAGCTGTCGTCCGTTGACATTTGCTAGTAGGCCCCCCTAAGTAAATTCGTCTCCTCGGTTCTTAGAGGTGGCCGCAGACGTTTAAGTAATACCCTCAATGGAGGTGAGTTGCATGTACTTTTTCAGCCGCACATCAACTCCTCTACTAATCGTAAATTTAGCTTGTAACGGGAATCGAACTCAGGCCTCCGAGGATGGCAGCTAATAGTTCTAATCGGTACTCTGATGAAGTGGACTATACATACTATATATTAAACGAATCAGCGACTTCCCATAATTACGGCTTGCCACAATTGAAGAAGAATAGCATATCAGGATATATACATTTTTATCTTACAGAAATTCCTGGTGATGCAATAATGAAATATCAACTTCTTTGAAATAGTTAAATTTCATATCAGGTGCGTTATGACCATTAGCCCTGTGCTTCTTCGTGTGAAGTATTAACTAGCAAACAAGCTTACACCCCTCAACATCCCCCTATGGCCCAAGAGCCCCGAAGGAGCTGCTGCTCAGCCCGAAGGCCTGAAGATTTTGAGGCGCCGTGTGGTCGGCACGACGAATCCTCTCGGCCGTTATTCTTGACTTTCTATAGCGGGGCCGCCATCTCACCGTCATTTTGTTAATCACGTAGGCTGAGTGAACCTCGAACCAGCCCTCAGATCTAGGTGAATACCCCTGACTTGGCCATGAATCGAACCCGGGGTTTCCGGGTAAGAGGCAGGCGTTGTATGCCTATATCGCGGGGCCGGCATAAACAAGCTTGCAGTTTTAAGTAACTGTTGATATCGTGAGCATAGCATAGTTTTAAATGAAATCCGAACTGCAGGTTCGTGGTCTTTCCTTTCATTGACCGAGATTCGAACAGCGATCCTCTTGGTGAAGAGCAGTGACAATGAGACTCAGTTAACCCTTCACCCCCTCCCCCAAGTGCGAAGTATGTTTCAAAACCCATATTCATGTGCTGTCCTTGTTGGTATGTAAATGAGTATTTGGGTACTAAGTTAGGGAAAACTGCCCTGTGACTCACTTAGGCCCGGTTTCACAGTATACGCTTAAGCCTTGGATCGGGCTTAAGCGGGAGCTTAAACTCTGGACGAGTTTCACAGTGGGGAGTGCAAGTGGTAAGCCGAGCTTATCTGTGACTGGCTTAAGCTGTATGAAACTGAGGTTTAAGCTAAGGATTCAGTTCAGATGGTAGAGCGCCTGCCTTCTTATAGCCCAACTTGGCAGGTTCGATCCTGTCTCAGTCCTGTGGTGAAGGTGCTCAAATTCATAGTTAGTGGGACGTAAAACCAATAACATTAACATTAAATAACTTATATTTCTGAATATATTTCGAAGCTCGTGAAATAATACAGTTTCCGTGTTCCGATATACAGTAAAAGAGACAAAAATGTCGGTCGGTCACTTGCTTTCTTGGCTTACGCTGCGTGAACCATCAACGATAGACCCCCAAGTGTAAGTGTACGAATTGTAGAGCATAGAAGTCCGCGATGGTATATACCTATTTCCAACCGTTTGCCCTCTAGAAGCGATTTTATGCTATACTCAGCGGTAAAAAAAATATAACTCCTTAACATTAAATAAATATTTCGATATTATCCTCGAATTCCTCATCGAAGTAAATTGTTTGACCTCCTCCAGTATTGTATAAGGATTACAATAACCTTGTCAGGACATTATTTGCATGAATGGTTCGGAAGTTATGGCCATTTTAGACTGTAGTGGTAATACGTGTCAACAGGACGGGCGAGTGACCTTTCATAAACTTTATTTTTGTTACTATTATTGGAATCACATTTTCCGTTCACTTTTCTAAATTATCTTGGCTGATAAACGATGTATAACCTACAAGTCAATCAATCATAGGCTACGGATGTAAACAAAGATGAGAATTGAATCATTGCGCATGCGCAAGCATTACCAACTTCGGAGATGTTCAGCTTAGTAAAGCTGCACAAAGTCCCCCTACTGTGAAACTCGCAGTGTTTAAGCCAAAGAGTAAGCCTTGCTTAAGCGGCGTGCTTGGCTTACTAAAGCTTCGGCTTAAACTCAGACTGTGAAACCGGGCCTTAGGACTGTACTGCAGTGAGTGTGAGGAAAGTGCGCAAATGTCGCTTTTAGGATAACCACCCGTGCATCTTCTCCTTCGCAGCTCTTCTCTAATCCTTCACGGTACCATATTTCTACAAAATCCTGTAGCTCGAATCGTAAGATCTGTGTCACGTGTGACCTATACGTTTTGACATCCGTAGTAGAATGGCGTGCGAGCGACCTCACCATTTACATAAGAAAGTCAGTCTGCTAGTCCTGACCCACACCTTGACAGCTATTTCAGCTTGGCTTTCTACGAACCTACATTCACCATGGTGGTGCAATTCGGTGAATCACGTCTAATCTAAATTCTATCTCAAAATGAATCAGGAAGAATAAAGTTCCGCCAGCTTAATATTCATACGAGTGAAAATACGAATGTGAGCCTCCACATCCTAACACAAGTTTGTGAAGAACCTAAGAGAACGACAGACTAACACATATTTTAGAATGAATAGTTCAGAAAGGGGACTCTTTGCAGTGGTAGACAGAAGCACTAAATCAAAATAAGAGTTTATTGAAAATGAGATCGCTCATCTCTTTCCTGGCCTGCTCACCAAAAACAAGTAGGAGCTACAATAAATTTGCATACCACTTGAGACGAACCCGCGAACCTCCTAATGGTACGCGTAGCGCCCTTTGAATACCACTACTGGGCGAGTTGGCCGTGCGGTCAGGGGCACGCGGCTGTGAGCTTGCATCCGGGAGATAGTGGGTTCGAATCCCACTGTCGGCAGCCCGGAAGATGGTTTCCATGGTTTCCTATTTTCACACCAGGAAAATGTTCCTTAATTAAGGCCACGGTCGCTTCCTTCCAACTTCTAGCCCTTTCCTATCCCATCGTCGCTATAAGACCTATCTTTGTCGGTGTGACGTAAAGCAACTAGCAAAAAGAAATGAATACCACTAATTTAGACTATTATATATATCAGTGGTTTGGGGCACTTTTCATTATCGGCCTCGTGAACTTGTGAGTACAGAAACTGTCTACTAAACCGCCAAGTCAACGATAGAGTGTGTAGCAGCATTTTACATCATATGAACACTGAGCTGCTAAAATGACTGTCGAATATTAGAGTGGCAGATAAAGCGACCAGAATTTTGAGAGCTCGAAGCGAGACACGAAATATTTTGGGATTGTGAAACTAAATAAGCAACTAAATATTTTAATATATACTTTACGCTATAACGTACGAAATAATAACAAAGTTATTTTGTTAAGCCTGTATTATTCATATTATAAAAATATTACATAGTATTTGTTGCTATTTTGCTTTACGTCGCACCGACACAGATAGGTCTTACGCCGACGATGGGATAGGAAAGGCCTAAGAATGGGAAGGAAGCAGCCGTGGCCTTAATTAAGGTACAGCCCCAGCATTTGCCTGGTGTGAAAATGGGAAACCACGGAAAACCATTTTCAGGGCTGCCGACAGTGTGATTACATAGTATAGAACACATATTACATCATGCAGAAATATTTTTAGTTCACTTCGTTCGACATAATTATCATTGTATTTCCCTGCAAAGTCTTTCTCTGGAGCCCCCCTATTCTGTTCATTAAAATAATCACAGATTTGACCAGCATTGTATTTTAGTACAGGTATTAATTTACCTTTAGCGTTTCAGTTCTCACTTAAGACATATTTTCATTTCAAAATTTACTTAACAAAGTTCTACTCGTTCTGCAGAGCGTATTCGTTCATAGAATACGAAACAAACAGTTGAGTAAGTAGTGTGTTTTCTACCAATGGGAGTTTTGGGATCATTCCATTTTTTTTTGGTTTTCTTTTCTGTGACGTATTTTTTTCTAGAAGTTCCAGACATTGCATGTATCAAAATGGGATTCATTTTAAGGCCGACCGAGACAGATTTCCTAGGTCCTTGAAATGATAAGATGATTGCTTACGGTTACTCACACAAGCATGGTAAAAACTAATTGCAATATTCAAAATAGTCTCTGTATTTATACGTCTAGATTCACAATTCCTTGTAAGGCAAGAACAAACAGACAGAAAAGAATATCGCATAATTTCATCGCATTTCGCACATAAATCGTTCAGAAATAAAGCTACTCCGAAAAACCTGACATTTTGCTCTCGAACCTTATAAAATGCGAGCGAGCCAGATGGGCTGAAAACCGAGGTAAAGACTGAAGGGGCGGGACGTGAGAGGCAAAGCGGGACGTGTGGTCACTTAAACGTAACGTTATCCTCCGATGTATCGCTCTGCTTTCGTTATCGTGTCCTCTGGCCCTCATATGAGACGGCTCCTCAGTCGCCCCCACGAGGCTAAATGTTTCAGCCTTTAGTTCTTTGGACGAGGTTGAAATTGAATACTAGTAAGAGGCAGACACGCTATCCTTACACCACGGGGATAGATATAGACCTATTTTAATACAGGCTGTTGTTAGTTTCATGATTTTGGGTCATTTGCTGAATAGTTTGATTCCTGACCGGGTGGGGATTTTGGAAGGGCATCTGGTCGTACAAGATTGCCAGATCCACACCAAGTGCCGACCCCAATAAATTGGAAAAAGGTCAGTAATAATAATAATAATAATAATAATAATAATAATAATAATAATAATAATAATAATAATAATGAAAACATATAACCCGTTTTCCAGTCAATGACCGGATCAGGGATGGGATGAATGAAGTACCCATCTTGCGGCGAGGATGTGAATTGTGCCGGCTGCCGAGGCCTGTCGCACTCCTCTGGGGCAATGATTAATGACTGACAGATGAAATAAAATGATAGTGGAGAGTGTTGCTGGAGTGAAAGATGACAGGGAAAACTGGAGTACCCGAAGAAAAACCTATCCCTCGTCCGCTTTGTCCAGCACAAATCTCACATAGAGTGACCGGGTTTTGAACCGCGGAACCCAGCGGTGAGAGGCCGGCGTGCTTCCGCCTGAGTCGCGGAGGCTTAATAATAATAATAATAATAATAATAATAATAATAATAATAATAATAATAATAATAATAATAATAATAATAATGTTATGTCTCAGAAAGTACTTTTACGATTTTAGGAGGGGCTGAGGAGCCGGTAAATCTTTAGACACGAGGCTACATTATTTGAGCAACTTCAAGTACCACCGGGTCGAACCCGCCAACTTAAGTTCAGAAAGTCTGCGCACTATCGACCGATCTACTCAGCCTGGCAAATGAACGATATTAATGATCAACCTTTATTTCTTTGCGGAGATATGTTCCGCAGATGGAAAAAGTTTGAGGAACTCGGATCTAGGCAAATAAACGTCACCGAGCTCGATAGCTGCAGTCGCCTAAGTGCGGCCAATATCCAATATTCGAGAGATAGTGGTTTTTCGTGGTTTCCCATGTTCACACCAGGCAAATGCTGGGGCTGTACTTTATTAAGGCCACGGCCTCTTCCTCCGCAGTCCTAAACCTTTCTTTTGCTATCATCGCCATAAGACCTATCTATGTCGATGCGACTTAAAACAACTTGAAAAAAATAAACGTCAAAAAGCAATTAACAAAATTTAAAATGCGATCGAGATGTTTGTTGTCTGTTACTCTTAATATTTTGACTGCGGAATTGCCATTTGATTGTTTGTTTTTATAAAGGTAATTGTAACTCTATAGTACGATATTGTCCCCTATTCAATTAAATAACAAATAAGTAGAGAAGGAAGCGGTGAGGGCTATGCAAAGCGCAGTGTGTAGCGAGCTAGAGCGAGGCAGGCTTGGGCTCGCACACAGTTTATTACTTGCTCCGGGCAGTTCCAGGCGCAATAAAGTGCCAAGAATGTTAGGAATTCTCATACCCATACACTCACACAGATTTTTAATATCTTTTCTCTCTATATCGAATTCTCCTTAGCTCAATGTTATTCTTACAGCTCGTACAATGTACTCATAATGGAGATTTTTGTCTCTCAAGTAGAAAATTCTCTACGATTTTTTGGACACTTATTCTATATACACGTTTTTGCATGTTTCTTACAAGACAGCACGCTTTATCTGTAAAATTAGGACTCAAAACTAAGTCCTGAAATATATACAATTAACAGCTTATTACAACTTTATAGCAGCAAGATATTATGGTAATATTTTTTTGTTTGGAAGAATGTCTTTATAATTAAGAAGTTCAAGAAGTTTCCGAACAATTTACCATCCCAATAACAACATTGTGACATGTTCTTCTTCTGGTGATGTCTCCGCGCAGAAAACTGGCGACCATCGTGCAAATATTTTTCCAATTTTGCGTTCTCCTATCGTGGTTGCCATCGAACTACTGTTGGGGGTTCAAGGCCAGTTTCCTTCTAGTTTGCTTTATACTGCCGGTTATATAAGACTCTATTTGTCATTTCGGAGGATGTTTCCGAAATGGACTGCTTTTCTACGGTTTACAGGTATTGAGAGATCACACAATTTCTCGGCACGACAGAGTAGCCTATGCCTACCCCCTTATTGGTGACCCACGAGAGCTTGAATATTCTGCAATAATTGTACATTTCAAAGGCCTGAAGTCGATTCATTGATGATGTCTTTGCCGTAGTTTGCATCCCTCGACGTAAAAAAAAAGAAAACGGCACCGGTAACACATAACAGCTCACGACACGCCACGAGTTCCGTATCGAAGGTCAAAATGTTTTAATTTCATAAAAATACTCCTTGCAGTGCCGATTCTTGTTTTGCTATTTGCTTTACGACGCACCGGCACAGATAGGTCTTATGGCGACGATGGGATACGAAAGGCCTAGGAGTGGGAAGGAAGCAGCCGTGGCCTTAATTAAGGTAGAGCCCCAGCATTTGCCTGGTGTGAAAATGGGAAACCACGGAAAACCATCTTCAAGGCTGCCGACAGTGGGGTTCGAAGCCATTATCTCCCGGATGCAAACTCACAGCTGCGCGACCCTAACCGCACGGCCAACTCGCCCGGTGATTCTGGTTTCAATTACTACACGCGAATCCTATCCATCCTAGGTACATCAAACGATATAATTATACTTTTGTAACTCACCAATCTGCCCAGTTTTTATCTTATAAGGATTATACAGTTTATACAAAAAAATCCCAAAAGGAAACCATAATTTCATCCATTGCGAATGATAAAATTCATTCGAGCTTTCTAGGCCTTTTCAATCAGGAAATTACCACCCTTTTGATATAAAAGCTAAAGGCAGGAGTTTATATAAGTGGAGGTACACTCAATCACATTAAACTTGGCCGTCAAAGAAATATTTAATTTTATACATTCTCGAAACGCGAGGATATTCAGCCGATGGCCAAAGATTTGATACTTGGAATCCTGCCACCTGCACAACATGTTCATCCTATTTCAAACAAGAGAATTTTGAAAGAAAGTTACATCAAACAATATAATTATACACTTCTAATTTCGCGATTTAAAATGGCCTTTTTTTTTCTCCTTTTACTCTGCACTTAGAGAGATACTTTTCATTAGTTCAGCGCACCTTTGTACTTAAACCCTATGTAATAAGAGGAGTGTTTTTCTTTGCATATCTAGTAGTATGTGTAACTGTGATAATTTTCTGTCTCTAATCTCTTCAGTCTAGAGGTGAAACTTTTAACTTGCACCATGAGCAATGAATGAATAAGTGAGTCACTGCTCTGAACGAAACGTTCACTATATCGAAATCAAACCAAACTCCTATCGTGTGGTAAACCATTCAGGACACTCAGATTTGTAACCACTCTCGAAGAATGAATATTGAATCATATTTCTATAGCGAGCTGACGATAGCTAGTTGAAGGTGTTTGAATGCCTGCCAGTCTGTCGCGCAAATTATTCCTTCTACTTGGAAACTTCTGAGGTCGCTGGATCCAATATGGCTCATTGTCCATTTTGGCGGATATCCTTCCTTGCGCCAACAGATTTTGCAGGTGAGGATTCCTCTCCAGGATCGATTGGGATTCAAACCTCCAATAGCATAGCTGCAGATGTTACATGTTAGCAATCTTCTTTGATCAATTCGTGAATTCTGAAACGTGAAATAAAACTCTCTTCTCCTATAGTGCACCTTCTTATTCGGAAACTGACACTTATCGCACCACCCGAAGGAATGTTTGCGATAGTTTTCATGTGGACAAGATTTCCGATTAACAGCTAAAATTGTGCGTGCAAACTAGACGTTGTATGGCGCGTTCTACGATATCATTGACATTATGGTCTTGATTCCATGTGATGAGAGGAGAAAATCTCGAAAATAAATTATTTCTTACTATAATCCTCCCTTCGAACCTGTCTTAGCTCCTCGCAACAAGGAATTTGAACATACGCTACAAATATCCAATAGTGATCACAATAATAATAATAATAATAATAATAATAATAATAATAATAATAATAATAATAATAATAATAATAATAATCCACAGCCTGATTCCAGTCATTCGACCGGGTCAGACCACCTGTCGTCGAGGATAAGAATTGTGCCGGCTGCTGAAGCCTGTCGCACTCTTCCGGGGCAATGTTTAATGAATGAAAGATGAAATGAAATGATATTGGAGAGTGTTACTGGAATGAAATATGGCAGGGAAAACCGGAGTACCCGGAGAAAAACCTGCCCCGCTTCCGCTTTGTCAAGCACAAATCTCACATGTAGTGACCGTGATTTGAACCACGGAATCCAGCGGTGAGAGGCCGGCGCGCTGCCGCCTGAGCAACGGAGGCTCTAATAATAATAACAACAATAATAATAATAATAATAATAATAATAATAATAATAATAATAATAATAATAATAATAATAATAATCAGTAAGTGATCGTAGCCATGAAATATCCAATTTTACGTGGAATTCTAATCACAAGGAGGTAACATTTTGTGCCAAAAAACCTTCATGCATTGGCTGGGATTTGAACCTCGGCCATCTTGGCGAGAAGACAGTGAAAAGTCTCTCGGCTATCACCCCTAAAAGAATAATAATAATAATATTAATAATAATAATAATAATAATAATAATAATAATAATAATAATAATAATAGATTAAATGCAATTATGTTTACAAGCTTCATTGAGCCCTCTCATACATCAGACCAAATCAGAATATTGTAGAACTTCCCACTTTCAGGACCATCCACAGCTCTTGTGATAAGTATGCGCACTTTTCTTCCTAATATTGGAACGCGTGCGTAGAAGCGTTTTACCGGAGAACCTAATGACTTTAGAAACGCACACATCAAGGCTACCGTCCGGATTGCTGGGAAGAGGCCTTAACCAATCGTTATTGTATGATTATTAGCCATTGGAAGGAGGAAGCTGAACACGACCGAATTTGTGTAATGTGATATCGAACAGCCTTGCGTGTTGTTTTATGTGCGCTGAGAGCTGAATCATCTCCTTGGTATGCACTTCCAGTAAGCCTTATATTTTCTCATCTAGGCCTGGTGAGCTTATCGAGGTGGATTTGTCTCTAACCCTTTAAAGTACGCAACAGCAACATTTCTTTATCAAACTGTGATTCTCAGCTATGAGTTATATAATCAAAATTCCACGATAGTTTTTTGATTATGATTATGATTTACTCTAGCACCTTGTTGTACCTGTCCGAGATATGACGATACGAAAGGAGTAGCGAGGCGAAGTTGATCAGATTGTTCCTGGACCTCCGATAGCTATCCTTATATTAGTTTACCTACAAATTCAGGATCACAAATGACGAATTTCGAGATGTTGCCTTCCTTCCTGAGGAACATTATAGTTCAATTATTTCGTGTCAGTAGAGGTTCAAATCCCGGTCAAGTAAACCAAGAATAACGGCCGAGAGGATTCGTCGTGCTGACCACACGACACTTTGTAATCTGCAGGCCTTCGGGCTGAGCAGCGGTCGCTTGGTAGGCTATGGCCCTTCAAGGCTGTTGCGCATTGGGTTCGGTTTTTAGAGATTCCAATTCCGGTCGGTGCAAATGAGATTTTCGAAATAGAAATCAGTGCTTCGTAGACCACGCAAAGCTTTGGGTTTCACTGCTTATTACTTCAGATTTAGAGCGTTCATCTTACTACATGTCTCACGAAACTTGGATCAAAATTAGACTGTAGCTTATATAACGTCTATAGGTACAAAAATAGAACACCTTAGCAGACATTTTAAACGCAGTCAAGCACACGGATATAATGATTGGGATGGAATTGGTCCATAAACGAAACACCACCACCACTACCACCACCACCACTGTCATCATTATCATCATCGACAGCAACAACATTCATCGTCACTATAATTCTCGGATAACGACAGTTGAGAATTTGAAACTGTTTCAGGCCACGTGGCACGGAACCGCACGCGAAGGAGATCTTATTTAGTTGTGGAACTTTTATTGTCGTAACTTAGTGCATTTTCAATCTCTTGAGTCCGTAAATATCGATTTATGGAAGAGTTCTACTTTTTTGGCCTCAATTTCTATAAGAAATTCCATGTGGATTTTGAAAGGTATCATTGTAAGTTTTGTCCTTCGTGAAAATATAGTTCACTTGAAGATTAGTTTCTTATCTGTACCAATAATGTCCCGCCTGCTGGCTATGACCGTTAAGGCGATAAGTCCTTGACGGCCTGACACCGCAGTGAGCCGTTTCGAGTTCCGACGTTGGAAACCATTTTCACCACCAGAATGTTGGCCGGCAGGATAAGAAAGCTGGTGGTACACAATTTCTAATCACTAGATTGCGTGCTAAAAACCTGGATTCAGTTCTAAACCTCTCCACAGCGTTGTTAATTTGGAGTAAGGGCATATGACGCAGTTGATTGTCGATGATGATGCTTGAGCAAACCCCTGGTATTATTCGACAGGAGTAGGCTATGTGTCCCCATTGGGTTTCACCCTTTCCCTACATCATCACCACCACCACCACCACCACCACCACCACCACCACCACCACCACCACCATCATCATCATCATCATCATCATCATTATCATCACCATCATCATCATCATCATCATCATCATCATCATCATCATCATCATCATCATCATCATCATCATCATCATCTTGCACCCATACCCGTAGATCGCGCATGGGCGTCAAATAGAAGGACCCGCATAAGGCGAGCTGAACATATCCTCGGACTCAGGGTACTAAAAACCAATAATAATAATAATAATAATAATAATAATAATAATAATAATAATAATAATAATAATAATAATAATAATAATAATAATAATGCTATTTGCTTTACGTCCCACGACACGGACAGGGACTTTTACCGACACGAGACGGACGTATTTGAACACCTTCAAATACCGCCGGAATGAACCAGGATCGAACCTGCCAAGTTGGGGTCAGAACGCTCGCGCCTCAACCGTCTGAGCCACTCAGCCCGATACAAATTTTTACTGTAGCTAATGCCTTTCCAGAATATCAGTTCTCGTAGAGTACTCATAGAGTGCTTCTCCTGAAGTGAATAATTGTTCAAATATATTGACAATCCACAGCCTGTTTCCAGTCATTCGACCGGGTCAGGAATGATATGAATGAAGCCCCCATCCAGCGGCGAGGATAGGAACTGTGCCGGCTGCCAAAGCCTGTCGCACTCTTCCGGGGCAATGTTTAATGAATGACAGATGAAATGAAATGATATTGGAGAGTGTTGCTGGAATGAAATATGACAGGGAAAACCGGAGTACCTGGAGAAAAACCTGTCCCGCCTCCGCTTTGTCCAGCACAAATCTCACATGGAGTGACCGGGATTTGAACCACGGAACCCAGCGGTGAGAGGCCTACGCGCTGCCGCCTGAGCCACGGAGGTTCTCCAAATATGTTAGATGTCCATATTTTTGGTTGAGGTATAAACTTGACCTTTCGTTGAACATGTGCATGCCGTACCGTGAAAAACATATTAATAATAATGTTATTTTTTTACCTCCCGCTAACTACTTTTTGACGGTTTTCGGAGACGCCGAGGTGCTGGAATTTTGTCCCGCAGGAGTTCTTTTTAAGTGCCAGTAAATCTACCGACACGATGCTGACGTATTTGAGCACCTTCAACTACCACCGGACTGAGCCAGGATCGAACCTAAAAGTTGGGGTCAGATGGCCAGCGTCTCAACCGTCTGAGCCACTCAGCCCGGCAAAGAACATATTCCTGTGATAAAGTTCATTCTAAGCCGCAAATTATTCTTACCATTCCATGTATGTCCACAACGTCGTTTTATTGTTGCATTACAGCTTTGTTGGGTCTAGGTGAAAATTTCTGCTTGGGTCCAGTAACAGTATACTGACAGGTACAGTGGATACTTTATTCGCTTTACCGTGAACATTTTCTGGTTCGCTGCATACTTGTAGGGACTTCTTTGACAAAGGACGCTGAATGGTTCGAAGAATATGAACAGGCAGAGCTGGTTAATATGTAAATTGTACATGACCGAGAAGTGTACAACGTAATCCACAGTACCGAGCTCGATAGCTGTAGACGCTTAAGTGCGGCCAGTATCCAGTATTCGGGAGATAGTAGGTTCGAACCCCACTGTCGGCAGCCCTGAAATGGTTTTCCGTGGTTTCCCCATTTTCACACCAGGAAAATGCTGGGGCTGTACCTTAATCAAGGCCACGGCCGTTTACTTCCCACTCCCAATCCTTCCCTCTGTCCCATCGTTGCCATAAGACCTACCTGTGTCGGCGCGACGTAAAGCAACAGGCAAAAAATAATCCACAGTATTCAGTTGAGGAAGGTTTGAGTGGTGGCAGAATAAGTCACGGTTCGTACTAGATAGTGAATGAACGGAAAACGCCCACGAATATGTATATTACCTCTGCGAATACTATGAAGAATTTCTCCCACGGTTTAGTTAATTTGACTTTTGTTGCGTAACTGAGATACAGACTAAATATTATCGTCATTTCTTTCCAACTCGGTTCTAAGAACGCGCTCGATATATTTTTTGTGCGGACGATTAAATCTCCTGTATGATTGTGGTCACAGTAGTCTTGGCTTCACGTCGTAAATGGAGGTACAACACTCATTTCTTTCCTTTATATTTTGTTCCCTTTCGAGATGGAAGAGAAAAGCTTCTCTTCTGAGATTTGTTTCTGAAAGTAATCTTAAGAGCTTGCGATGAGTAGGGTACACTTGTTTGGTCCTGAGTTGGTCTTTTGTCACCGACTGGGCCGGCTTGTGTGATATTTAAAAAGTCCCCTGGCCGACCTCTTTGTGTTTGGTTAAACTGGAGGAGATGGCCCGCCGAGGCTGTTCCATTTGAATACTTGCCCTCTGTGCTCGTGCTCCTCAGTTTACCTATAATTTCCATTGAATTATTTAAATCAACACTCATTGTCCGTCTGCTTCTCGTTTTTATTTGTACTTAAAGTGTATAGACATGGATTTACTGTGAAAATTTCACCTTACCTCGGTCTAGTTCCATGATGATTACCGAAACATGTTTGGAAAATATAATTCAAATTATTCAACGCCTATTTAAGGATTGTTTTAATTAAATTATGGAAAGCTTCTTACTTCATGATTATAACATCATATTCTAATTTTTATTCGCTTGTAATTACTGTCCACAGACATAGCTTTCTCCAAAATTGAAACACTGGATATACTCGTGGGTAAATTATTTTTATTGTGTAAATCCTGAAAGGTGCGATCGTTGTCGCTGTAGTCTCGGATTTCGACTCTTGCTGATTTACCTACACCCTGATGGGACAAGTCCACATGTGCAATATAACTCGCACCCTCAACCCCACCAATGGGAAAAGTGATAAAAGAAGGAGAAGTTCATTACATCATTAGTTACTTTTGGTCTAGACAAAAATAGGTAATATAATTGAGCCCTTTTTGCGAAAGGTAAGCAAGTTTGTAATTTTGAATTGCTATTGTTATCGTGGTCGCTGATACGGAACCTCCACTTTTACGCGGAATTATAACCCATGTGACCTTTCGTTTAATTTTTTCTAGTGCTTTAACGTTGCACTAACTTATCGAAGGTTTTCAGTAATGTAAGCATGGGAAAGGGCTCGGATTGAGAAGATAACGGCCGTGGTCTTAATTAAGGTATACCGTAGCATTTTGCTGGTGTGAAATAGAAAACCAGGGAATACTGTCTTCAGGATTGTCGGTGGTGGGATCTGAACCCACCTTCATGGTTTAGCGACCCAAACTGTGTAGCCATCTCGCTGAGTTAATTTCAAATACATCATGTGTATAAGCCCAGATTCTAACCTGTACTGTCTTGGTGAGAACCCATTGCCGTTGCTAATACATGTACTGCAAACGTAGCCTCATCGTGAGTACTGCAAAGGGATCAAACTGACATTTTGTGTTGTCGCTCTCTGCAGGTCGAGTGTTGTGATCTCTACTGGCTCACTTATAACAAAGAATCGCCTCAGCTTTTTTAAATAATTGCAGACTAAGTGATGCAAAATGGCCACAGGCTGAGCACGAATTGTTGTGGCATGTTTGAATAACATAATAAGAAGCTTGTTTGAATACCAAAGCGCCATATCCGGGAGGAGCCTGGAGTACTGCTGTTAATAAGCTCTTCATTTAAAGTGATTGTTTAAAAAAATCCTTTGAATAGTAAATCGGGATAATTAGTTATAGCTGCCCTCTAAACTTGTGCTCTTTCCAAAATTTTATGGACAATAGAATTTTTAGTAATAAAAGCTAATTATTTAAAGTATCGTACACAAATGGAATTTCATAATAATGATTGATAACACGATTCCTTTAAATATACTAATTACGTGTGTCTTAATATTCGGAACCTTGGTTCAAGGCGCATATGAATACGAGGGAAAATTACTCTTTATAATTTCTGCCTTGTATGTGTAAATGTTCCCCCGCTACATAGATACATATAAGTTTAGCTAGGTACTCACAGGTCCTTCAGATAAAAGATCAAGTAATTTCAAATAGTAAGACTTTGTTAACCCAGATTAATATCAAATAATAATAATAATAATAATAATAATAATAATAATAATAATAATAATAATAATAATAATATAGCGTATTGCGAGTATGTGAGTTGGTGGACATGATTATCTGAAAGAAAGTAGTCATTTGCATCGAACACGTGAGTGAGAGAGAGAGAGAGAAGGACAGAGAGGGGCCTGGCTGATGGGCTCAAAATGGTAGAACGCTGCCTTTGGAACTCAAATTGGCGGTTCGATTCCGGATCAGTTTGATGGTGTTTGAAGGTTTCCATATGCGCAAGTCACGTTTCGGTATCCTTACGGCATGTAAGGGAACTTTTATTTGACAAAATTTCGACTGTAAATGTAGTGTGTGAGACGTAAAACCAATAACATTATTGTTAGAGAGAGAGAGAGAGAGAGAGAGACCTCGGTTTCCACTGTTTTCACTTGATGAAACAATTAGTGAATAACATTTGCACATGAAAATAATCACTATTGTTTGAAGGTGTTCAAATACTTTTACTCATATATTTGCTATATTATTAATATTTTCTTGCGTCTTACCCCACTTCCTGAGAGCTGATTAATCCAGGTTATAATTATGTGCTTGGTTCACTCGGAAAAGTGTGGGTGTTTTTCCCACCAGGTTATAAAATTTAGAAACAAAGCATCAACGCGAGGAATGTCACATAGCCCTGGAGTTCACTTAATTACTACAGAAATGAGCACCAGATTAATTATTTTATTCTTCTTAGAGTCGAGTTTACGGACGGGGAAGCCCTTGGCTTTCACGCTTCCAAGGGCCTTTGTAGCGTACACGGAGGTAGCTTTCCTTTACTCCGCGTTCTGAGGGCGTGAAACAAAGATCTTCATGAAAAGATACTTGGGGTAAATTCCCTGTCAGGAAGCTAGAAATTTAGAAATGTGGTTTCCACTTCTGAAGAGGAACGTGGCTATGAATGTGAGTCATTCTTCACCAAACATGAGTGCTAGGTTAAACCCTGGAGGCTAAAACGACCGGACATCGAGGTAAGGACTCTACCCTACCAAGTGCCCAGTTTATGGACGTGTCTCCCGTCTTCTCCTGTAAGGGCTTTCATCGTCTGTATGGATATCGGTCTTTTAGCGTGAATTTTACACTGAATTCGCAAAGAACTTCAGAAACAAAAAAAAAAATTTAAGCAGTGAACCTTCCTGAATTTAGGCTGTTTGTCTCTCTTGTACTCTGCATATACCCAGCGACTTACTGTAGTTTGCCTGGTGTTCTAGGCCGTACCAAACGAAATCAAAACCCATGGCACTACAGCCCTTGAAGGGCCTTGGCCTACCAAGCGACCGCTGCTCAGCTCGAAGGCCTGCAGATTACTAGGTGTCGTGTGGTCAGCACGACGAATCCTCTCGGCCGTTATTCTTGGCTTCCTAGACCGGGGCCGCTATCTCACCGTCAGATAGCTCCTCTATTCTAATCACTTAGGCTGAGTGGACCAGCCCTCAGGTCCTAATAAAAATTCCTGACCCAGCCGGGAATCGAACCCGGGGCCTCCGGGTATGAGGCAGGTACACTACCCCTACAACACGGGGCCGGCGTTCTAGGCCGTAGAAACATTAATCTGTCTTTTCCATTCGATTATTGCTCACATAGAAAACCCTCTGTATAATATGTTTCTTCGACTGCTAATATGGCTTGCATGTAGAGATATATGCGTGTGGAGAATTAAAGCTCTTTCTTGCCCAGGTTACTATTGTCTGTGTCCTAAATGTCGGAGACATTTGGATATTAAGAGCATTAATAGCGTTAGCAGTTGTGGATACATTCCTGCACATAGAAGCCATAATTCACCTTTTGTTCAGGTCGTGTTGTAGGGGAGGGTGTTCACCTTGTTTATTGGATGGCTCGCCTCTCTACAGCCTCATAACGTGAGCTGAGGACAGTCGCTCGCTCAGTTGCTGCTGCCTGCTTACTGTCCTGCCCTTGGTAAAGTTGTTAGAAGGCGGATCTCTATTTTCACTCTATAGCCTCTGTTTCATGTTACAATTATGTGTATTATTACATCCTAGTAAATACTAATAATTCAAACTGTTCAGGGTTTATCAAACTTGAAATTTTCAGCCGTTCGCGCCGGTATTTTAGAGGAATCTTCATGGATGGCCACACATTTTCGAAGATGGTGGTGGCTGGTGAGCCGTTGAGATACTTCTGCAATCCTCCTTTGTAAAACAATACAGTAGGACAATTTTTGAATATAAAAGTATTCGTGTAAGTGGACATACGTATCTGTCCCTAGTACACTGTCACTGCCACATCCCATCCATACAAGCTCATGGTTAATCTATGAGCAGATGATGATGACGATAATAATAATAATAATAATAATAATAATAATAATAATAATAATAATAATAATAATAATAATAATAATAATAATCACTCCATGGCACTACAGCCCCGAAAGGCCATGGCCTACTAAGCTACTGCTGCTCAGCCCGAAGGCCTACAGGTTATGAGGTGTCATATGGTCAGCACGACGAATCCTCTCGGCCGTTATTCTTGGCTTTCTAGACCGGGTCCGCCATATCAACATCAGATAGCTCCTCAAATGTAATCACGTAGGCTGAGTGGACCTCGAACCAGCCCTCAGATCCAGGTAAAAATCTCCGTCCTGGCCGGGGTTCGAACCTAGTATCTCCGGATGAGAGGCAGGCACGCTACCGCTACACTTCGGTGTCGGCAATAATAATAATAATAATAATAATAATAATAATAATAATAATAATAATAATAATAATAATAATAATAATTTGACGCCCCGCTCAGTTGCCACAGATTTTAAGAGATACCGTATTGTTGGAATATTTTCCTTAATGAGAACTTAAGCGTACCAGGAGGCCATCGACAGAGAGCTGTTGCGTTTAAAAGCCTAGCCTAGGTGGTAAAGTCGGGCAAAATTTCATTCAGACCATCAAAAACAAGTGCCAGGTTAATCCCTGGTAGCATTTTACTCTGAATTCACGAAGAACTTCAGAAACCAAAACCCTGTGAACAGATAACCTTCCTGTATTACATAATACCTGCTGTTATGGTGCTATGTATCTGGACAGAAATACATTCGAAACCGTTTATTTCGACATGGCCTTTAACGACGTACTGGATACTAGCAAATGTACCCGTGCTTCGCTACGGTATTCTACATTGTATACGGATTTTTTTTACAATTGGCTTTACGTCGCACCGACACAGATAGATCTTACGGCGACGATGGGATAGGAAATGGCTATGAGTGGGAGGGAAGCGGCCGTGGCCTTAATTAAGGTACAGTCCCAGCATTTGCCCGGTGTGAAAATGGGGAAACCACGGAAAACCATCTTCAGGATTGCCGACAGTGGGGTTCGAAACTACTATCTCCACAATACTGGATACTGGCCGGTCTTAAGCGACTTCAGCTATTGAGCTCGGTGTATACGGATTTCTTCGTAAATTACTGTAAAGATAATGAGTAAGATTATATTAAATTGCATCTACAGACGTACGTTACCATCAGACGCCTCGTTCAGTGTTCTACATGGTTGGTCCTATGACATTTTCTCGTATCTCTTATATTTATCGGTTAGATTGAGTTAGAGTCATTGAATGGGGTGAAATTTGGTAGAGTTTTCACATACTACTTAATATTTTTTATACTCATGTGACAGCTAGAATTATAGAATTTGGCGAACATATGGCCAGTGGTCATGTCAATGTGCGTTGCCAATCTCATGATTGCATCTTTCCTATAATTATGCCAAACGATAACATATACGTGTAAAAAGTACAAAATTAACTTGAAATGGAGAACTGCAGCTCTATATAACGTGTAAGGGATAGAAATACGACAAAAAGTCATAGGACAAAAGGTTTACCGTTTAGCTACCAATTATACCGAAACGGTCTGCACCGTCGTTAAAATTGCAACCATATGCCGATATTTTCCGGGGCCAAAATTATAGATGTGCATAGCTTAGAATATTTCCTTAAAGGAAAGAGTGTCCAGGTTTCGGGATTAGCATTCGCATTTGTACGGGGTAATTAAGGAAGAAAGTTGAAATTAATAGAAAATAGGGTTATAACTGAGAACAGGCGGATAGGTCAAATATGTAAATACCAAGTGAATATATTGGGAAATCAAATGCCCCTCAATAAATTATGCTGGTAGGAGTTATTTATATAAGAAAGCGGTAACAGAGGAGAAAGTTTGGCTCAGGGATTCTTAGGTAAACAGATAATAAGATGACTAATGGTTTTATTACTTAAAATATTCGAGGATGGTTATAATCTCCTACGATAGGCTATTCCACCAATATCCCGTAGAATGGCCGATTTACCGTTCTGGTTTTCCTATAAGCCCCTGTTTATTCAAAGATTTTAAAATGATATGCATATCAAAACCTTCCCGGGGATGAGTATACACTAAATGTGACATGTGGTTGAGATCTATCGAGCCATTTCGCCGTGATAGTGGAACAGACAAACAGACAAACAGACAAACAGACAAACGGACAGACACGAAAAATAAAAATCACCGATTTGGTATTGAGTTGACCTAAAAGGGATAAATATCTGTAAAAGTGGCAATACAAAAACGAAATTGCAGACAGCGGACCCCCTACAACTTTATTTATGTAGATAACGGCGAAATGTAACGGTTCCGTCTAAATCCCATATAATCACTGTATTTAAAATATCGCTTTCTTACATCACTTATTTTCAAACTCTTGTTTTCAGTAGATTGTGGATTTCAAAGCAGTCTGTCTGTTAAACAGTGAAGGCCAGCATCGCTGTGAAGATGTTGTAAAAAAAAAAAAGGGAAAGTGTTTAATATTGAAGTAGAGTCACAAATAATATGGCGATTACCAAATTTGGAAACAAATATCAGGGTCATGAAGGAATTGGGTGTATCACGCACAACGATTTGGAAGGTCAGAGAGAACATCTCATTTATTAGCCAAGATAATTTGCGACGTTACTCTTCAATTAACATTGTTGCTACTTCGTTCCTCACTTATTATTTTGTATTTTGCTTACATATTATTGCTATACGTAGGTGGAAACATCAGAAGAAAAATTCCTGTGTGTCCCACTCCACAAATACTGTATTGCAAATACATGTTTCTTCGAAGTTTTAAACTTAATTTTAAGCTGCCTGGCCGAGGCGGTAAAGGCGTGCTCGGTTCGCCCGGAAGGACATGGGTTCGAATCCCCGCCAGGAAGTCGTAAAATTTAAGAAACGAGATTTCCACTTTCGGAGGTGCACATGGCCCTGAGGTCCAATCAGCCTACACCAAAAATGAGTACCAGGTTAATTCCTCAGGCCAGAGGCGGCCGCCCATAGAGCTAACCACTCTACCCCATCCAGTGCCGCGGTTACGGTTAGTGGAAGCCTTTACCTTCCACCCCTCCAAGGTCCTTCATGGCCTGTACGGAGGTAACTTCGCTTCGCTTCGTTTAATAACCACGTAGGTGTGCAACCTAAAACCTACAGATATGCCGTTTTTAGCAACAACAGCAAAATCGGTTTATGTGACTATCGCCTATAACACCGTTAATTAACAGTCACTTAGCAATCATTATAATCGGTTCCGATTGTACATTTTCTATTACACATGACAGTTGACTTAGTCATGGCGCTTGTTACTCCACGGTTGCTGAAATGTACACTAGTATCTTTTAATTGTAAATCAAATGACACTAGTATCTTTTAATTGTAAATCAAATGATTAAATCATGTCAATCATGGAATGAATTCGTGCCCGCGGTAGGTGATTCAGTTGCGGTGGACATTATTAACATTCTTACACACGCCGTTTTCGCAATGAGAATAGTGCCGTTTTGAGCTACGCTCCAGACCGTAGTTTATGACTTCCCGATGTGAACGAAGTCTATGTAGTTGAGCGGTGTCGAGTTCCAGTCTTGAAGACCACCTGAGCTCTATTTAAATGTTATTCGTTGTACTCTTACAGCCTGCGTAGCGACTGCTCCCACTTCTAGGAATTAAAACAAAAACATTTATAGCTTGCATTCCTCATTTTACAGAACGTCGTGGAGTAATATTTCCTTTGCATTAAACATAAGCAACTCACGCTCAGAAATCATTGTAGAATAATATTTGTAACAAAACCACATATAATCTGTTGTGATGGTAAGGGTGGACAAAATCATCTTCTTTTGCCCTTTTTCGCAGTTTATTGCCTTCAAGTTGGGAATTTGACCCAGTTTTATGACCGAATGCCCTTCTTTTGTGGATCGATGTACCATATTCGCTCATGCGTCTTTCTGTGGTGGTTGGTTGTGAGGCATGTTATATGTAGATGAAGAGAAGTGTGTTCAGGTGAACACAAGACACCACAGAGCCCGGGCCAGAGGAAATAACCTTAAGTAGGTAGGCGTAGTTTAAACCCCCAGCTCGACTAGGAATTGAACCCGATACCTTGGGCCCTCTGAACTAAAGGCCATTCAGCCAAGGAGGCGGGGCAAGTTTGGACAGAACACATCCACGGTATTCCGTACCTAGCCTAACATGTGGTCAGTTGGGTTCCTCGGGTGCGCTACAACTCACTGCTTACCGTAGGCTGTAGACGATTAGGTAAGGTGTCAGTTTGCTGATCAACATACCTTTTTACCTTATTTATGGATTTTGACGGTGTTTTCAGGAAATGTACATAAAAGTAACGATGTTTTTAAGGAAGGCCATATCTGTGACTGTGAATTATTTCTTATGAAATAATAAAAACTGTTACCAGTGCGAAGTTTTATTAAATTATTTACTCCACTACCCGTTTCAGAGAACTTGCTCTATCATTGGCTAGTGAGATGGTGACATATTATTGTTGTCCTACTTGATACATAATTGTTTTCAATGAATGTTTTAAGAGTAGGAGCTATGTGCATTATGCATTTATTACAATTTCACTAGGTTTGGTGAATAAATCTGGACTAAACTTCATATTTATAGTCTGCTCATCTAGGATCAGGCTTCGATATGCATATCATTTAAAAATCACTGAATAGACTGGGGGTTTGTAGGAATATCAGAAGAATATTATTTTCAATATTCTCTTGCACTATTGATTATATCTCGACCAAACTTTATATGTAGAATCTGCACATCAAGAGTAGGTTTCTATATGCATATTATTTAAGAATCACTTATATACTGGGGGTTCATAGGAAGACCAGAAGGGTTTTCTTTAATTTTCTGTTACATTATGGATTAAGTATGTCAAATCTGTAGACTATATGTGAAATTGCCCTTCATTTTAAATAATTTTTGTTATGTACCTAATTTCGCTTACTCTTCAAATGAGTGAGAAAATTATTATTTTCTACGGGCTTAATGCTCTGCAGCCAGTGACTAACACCCTCGAAGATGTACAGTTATTTGAAGGATCCATAACAGGAGAAAATCAGAGGATGCATAATATTTCGCTCGGCATGAAAATTAACCCCACGTAATGTAACTGAACACCGAGGAAAATTTTCCCTTTGGTGTCTGTCTATCTGTCTGTCTGGTTATCTATCTCTTTGTATATTTCTAAAAATGGAAAACTGCTGGACTTATTTTAACCCAACTATGTATTTGAAATCTACTCACTCAGGATTGTGTTACCAGGTGCATATGATGACATGGTAATTACATGGGAACATTACTCTCAAATATTTTCGTTAACATTACGTACATCAAAAGTCAGTTTATAACAAACATATGTGTTATTCCCGTTCCTTTATGCCATGTACGTATTTATCGCACGATGAATAATAACGCAGATGATTTCGAAAACATGGATTTTTAGTCTAAGTCCCGTAGGACGTGTCGTGCATGTCACTTCAAGATGGGAAATGGGAAAAACTAAAGAGCCATTTTACTCATTTCGATAGGACCGATATGAAGGGAGGTATCATCAACGTCAGAGCGCCACGCCAGTGGTCAGAAATACAATATGCAACCTGAGAACCATGGAGAATTTCGCACAACTTCGGACCAGGAACTGCACCGTACAGTAAATTCGGGAATCGTCCTCATTGTTTCTCGACTTTGTTCAGCTTCATCACGTTACTGCCACGCGCTTTCGTAGTAAAATATCATTCTATCATATTGCATTAAACGTGTGAATATAGCTATGTTACTTCGCATATATGCCTGAAGGAAACATGTAATCCACTGCAAATTCCAGTGCGAAGAACGGGCACAAATGCTAGTCACCAATAAGTATCATGCCATCATGTTCACAGTCCGACTCGTTGGCTGAATGGTCAGCGTACTGGCCTTCGGTTCAGAGGGTCCCGGTTTCGATTCCCGGCCGGGTCGGGGATTTTAACCTTAATTGGTTAATTCCATTGGCCCGGGGGCTGGGTGTTCGTGCTGTCCCCAACACATAACACTATCGTCCACCATAATAATACGCAGTTACCTGCAAATGGCAGATGCCGCCCACCCTCATCGGAGGGTCTGCCTTACAAGGGCTGCACTCGGCTAGAAATAGCCACACGAAATTATTATTTATCATGTTCACACAAGTCAGAAAGGTGTTTAATTAATGTAAGTTTATAAAAATGACACCAGAATAAAATATGACATTTCATAGAAATCCAGACCTCACTTATTTCACAAGGCTTTGTGACATGTTATCTGAACGGATTGTACAGTACATTGCTACGTATCGTGATGGTGGGAGAACTTGCCGCTAACTTGTTGAACGAAAGGCCACCGACTGGACTAATATTTATAACTCTGTGACTTTTTCGAGGAGAACCTTTACAAAAGCTGCATAAATTTCCTATTTAGATAAAGAACATATGTGAGGTATATTCGTGACTTACTGAAAGATGAAATTTATGAGTCTACTATGATGGTATTCATGATAAAACGTTATAACCAATAATATTTAATAATATTTGAAATGCGAAGGTGATTGCCTTCAGAAATAAACAACATCTATGTTAGTTCTCTTTTGAATTAAAAAAAAAGGATGCATTATTTATTTGTGTATCAGAAAGACGCGATGTTGTCGCCTGCCATGTAGGCAACCTGAACTAGGTTTGTACAGCGGCAGGCAGTTGGTTGCAGCAGGCAGTATTCATGGTTGGGAGGTTAGGCCTTTTTTCTTCTTGTGTCGTAGCACGGTGTGTTTTATTATAATGCGCGGAGCACGTCGCTTGGCCACTGGACCAGCCGGCCAGGGGACAATACAAATCTTTCCATTTGCGAAAACAATGGGGAAGGTAACGAGGCGGGAACATTAGTCTGTCCGAAGGTGACCATAAGTCAAAAAAGAGCCAAAAGAATGTGGCGGTTAGTGTAGTCTCCTCTCTGTCTAACGCTTTATAATGCCCTTCTGGTATATCTTCACTTACTTCGGAGACGCCCAGGATCAAAGAATACTCCTGTAAAATTACAATGGGACACTTTGATGGCGGTAGTAAAGTTCATATTTCAACTGTGAGTAAACAGGAAGACGGATTTTTGGGGCTTTTTTTTTTTTTTTTTGGTGTATCTATTTCTCTTGCCTCCATTCCCAAGGCTGACGAAAGACACAAAGAGTTATTGCAATACCCTTTTCCGGAGATAAGGTTAATTACAACCTGTTGGGCACCTGTCCTCTTCCTGCCATTGTTTTACAATGTATAGTGATGATGTTTTAATTAAGATTGCTGAAGGAAAGGAATAAATCCTGTATTGTTTCAGTTTTCTACCAAATATTCCATATTCGAACTGTATGCGCTTAGAAGTGGAAGTTTACATTCAAAATTAAGGAGAGGTTGCTCGGGTTTCTGCAACCCTTCGAGATCGGACATTTGAATTCCGATGCTTACATTGGAAATCCTGAGAATGTTTCTTTCTCCTTCCCATTCTACACGCACTCCAGCCGAATACATATTTTATTTCCGAACTCCTTTTCTAAACTTACCTCCAAATACATTTAATTCAGATATCGCTTCTCCTTCCCTTCAACATGGAGAAAGGCAAGATCATAGATGTTAATCTTCTTCAGCTAAGGTATAAAAAACAAATACATAATCATCTTCTGCCTAGCCTTTCCCCAACTACATGGGGTCACCACTAATGTGGTTTAGGCTCAGATTTGTTGCCAACCCAGTGTGGAGGGATGTGTGTTTTAATGGTAGTTTGTAGGCTGATGTGTTGTATCCAAATGTTGAAGTTCATTTAGACGAAGAAAAATACTAAGCCCCGTGCTGGAGTTATTAATAAAAAACGGTTAAAATCCGTGGTGCGACCAGGAATAGAACCCGGGGTCCTCTGCACCGAAGGCCAGTGCGCTGACCATTCAACCAAGGAACCGGATCAAAAATAAATAAATAAATAAATAAATAAATAAATAAATAAATAAATAAATAATGTGTCTGTTAGGTCATCAGCCCAGAGGCTGGTTGGATCCTCATATAGCATCATCAAGGGTTATGCGGTTATAAGGAAACCCCAAAAACCAATGGTAGCACCAAAATGAGGCGAACTAGGCAAGATGAGGAGTGAGGTAGTTTGCCATTGCTTTCCCCACTGCGTCAGAAAGTAGTTTAGGGGCCGATGACCTCGATGTTAGGCCCTTCAAACAACAAGCATCATCATCATCATCAGAAAGTACTATTGTAGCACCACTGACCCTATGAGAAACACCTTTCATAACACTCAGATGCACTCGTTATGCTCTGAATGTCAGTACTCAGCACTACCCATACACCAGCAGCTTCCATATTTTCACAGTCATGGGTGTTGACTGGGACTTCGGTGGAAGCTACACTTTACTCTGGCCTGTGCCAAGAGATGGATGCAAAAGTACTGCATCCATCAAGAAATGACAGCGGGCAGAAATAAATAAATAAATAAATAAATAAAATAAATAAATAAATAAATAAATAAATAAATAAATAAATAAATAAATAAATAAATAAATAAATAAATAAATAAATACGTACATCTTCCTTGTAGACTGTGTAATATTCAAGCCTCTTTGAATAAACTATACGCCTCCACAATCTTTCTAAGATCCCAGCATCGAAGTGACTTCATACCCACTGCTTCACCCATCAAGTTCATTTCCAATTCAACCTTCCGCCATTTTTGCTTCCTGTTTATAATATACATTTTCGTTACTTTCATGTCTGTTTCAATTTCATATCATCATCATCATCATCATCATCATCTACTTCGATCAAAATGATATGACCTATTAAAGTTGCAAGAAGTGCAGGTAATTCTTCCCTATTCTTTCCAGGTTCAACGTTTTTGGTCGGTTCTCTCCCTACGAAATCCACCTATAAATAAATAAATAAATAAATAAATAAATAAATAAATAAATAAATAAATACTTCGCCCATTTAAATTGTAAACATTAATCTCACTTCTGTAAACGATCGCTGGGAACATGCGAAAGGAACCACACTACGTAAAGTAAACTTGCACGAAATGTACTAACCTGGAAATAAACTAGCCTTTCTCAAGTGCTGGTTGCTCCTATGGCTGTAAAGTTCGAGGAGAATCCTTGTCAGTAGTGCAATGTGTATGATGACAAGCATATATTTGGCTCAGTACACACTACTGTTGATCTGGAATATTTAGTCTCCTTCAGATATTCAGTCTTGCCTTAATGCCATGGGCGGATTTGAAGAGGTTTCTTTTCTTTCTCTTTGTTTCATATTTCCGGAGTGAATATGTTCGCTTTGATTTCTTCCGTACTTCCTGTAAGAAACGCGTGCTTCTTCTCCTTGCTAAATGAACGAGAGAAAAGAAAGAGAAGTTGAGAGTTTGGCTGCGGGGTAGGGAGGTTGTCCCGTCAGCTGCTTGCATATCTCCCGAGAAAGCAGGCAGGCTTCAATCACAAGACGTCGGATGCGCCCTTGGCAACAGTAATTGACAGTCGAAGGGAAGGGGGTTGCTTGCTTGCTCTCCCTTTTATCCTACCCTTATATGCTGCGGGATCCCCCTCCCTCCTGTGCTTCATTATGTGTGTTCCTCCTCTCTGCAGAGATGGAAACCGTTTCGCTCAGTTTTCTCTATTGTGGAATTTTCTTTAATGAAGTGCTCTCTGTCTTTCTTTCTTCCTTCCTTTTAGCTGTTCTTTCATTCTTTAGTTTGTTTGTTTCTGCAATTTTTTCCTCGCTCTTCTATTACTTCTCCTTTATCCCCTGTTCCACGAGTAGAGCAGCTCGGCTTGTCAGTCAACTCAATTTCCCTACAATTCTCGAAGCTAACATATACGTACGAAGTGACGAACCATGAAATGAACCTTAGCCTTCTTCGTCGAGAGAGACCGGCTCGGGACAATGATACAAAGAGTGAGGAATGGCCTCCCTGGAAAGCTGCATCACAACAGTAATTCACTTCCGAAGGTAATTCCTCTAATAATGCTAAACGAAATAGGCTACTGTGTATTTGCAAAACTTACTCTCCAGAATTATTCACTTCTGCAATTTCTGTACGAACTTCTATGCATATTTCTTTGTTTATTTCTTCTTCTTCTTCTTCTTCTTCTTCTTCTGCTAGTGGTTTAACGTTGCAATTGTACGTGGAAGGCTTTCGGCAACACAAGGTTGGAAAAAGGTTAGAATTGGCAAGGAAACGGCCGTGGCTTTTATTAAGGTAAAGCCCAGCTTTTAGTGCAGATTGATGGGCAGGGAAAGAAAGACAGAAAGAAAGAAAGAAAGTATGAAAAAACGGAAAACATTGTTTTCGGTCTGTGGAAACTTAGGGTATTCTCAGCCCACACCAAAAATGAGTGCCAAGTTAATTCCCGGGGGCCGAGACAATCGAGCCTCACTGTCCGTTTAAGTGCTGGATTTTCATGGCTTGTGTGGAGACGATTTCCCTTACGAAGGAAATTATTTATCATATGTCCGCATTCTTCAATCTGCTTATGCAATAGTGTAGAAGGAACCATCTCCGCCTGGCATCGAATATTGGCCTTCCGAGGAGTCATCAGAGAGACGCCACCCATCCTAATACCATTATTCTTCTTCTGTGATACTTTTATTCTTTATTACTTTGCGCAATGATAAGCCTCCGTTGATTCATCCGACATGGGCGTCAACCACTCTCCTCTTGACATTTAAACTGCAGTGTCGCTTTTGAAGCAAGTCACATGGGCCGTACAAGTTTTCTTGCACCTCATTTGTTATTTGCTGCATTACCTCGCTGGTGTAAATGTTGTTTATCATTCATTTATACCTCCGCCACTTGTTAACATCGGATGTATTGGAAGAATGATAATAATCATTTTCATATTATATTATAACTAATTTCCTTCGCAAGGCAAACCACATCCGCACAAGCCATAGAAATAATAATAATAATAATAATAATAATAATAATAATAATAATAATAATAATAATAATAATAATAATAATAATAATAATAATAATAATACATGCAACTTGACAGCATTTAATGAATTGCATACTAAATTCGGTATTCTGTTTTCGTGTCATTGGAGTAAATCTCCGTCGCCAAAACTTATGTTGCAACGTTGAGAACTCTGCAGAAAGGCAAAGGCAGCCAAGTGCCGAGGTTGGGGATAGTGGAAGTCTTTACCTTCCCGTATTCCAAGGGTCTTCATGGCCTGCTTTTAGCCTAACTTAGTGGATCAATAACCACAAACCAGTGCTTTAAAATAGGGAGTTATTTTTTTTTACTAGATGCTTTACTTCACACCGACACAGATAGGTCTTATGGCGACGATGAGTTAGGAAAGCGCTAGGAGTGGGAAGGTAGCGGGCGTGGCCTTAATTAAGGTACAGCCCCAGCATTTGCATGGTATGAAAATGGAAAATCACGGATAAACATCTTCAGCGTTGCCGACAGTAGGGTTTGAGCCTACTTTTTCCCGAATATAAAGGGAGTTTATGTATGTCATTCCAACCTAATACAATTATATAAATAGGAAACCCACTCCCGTGAAGCATGTGACTTTGCAGCAGTGGTGAGGCCTGTCCTTCGCAGTGAAGCAGGTAGCCGAGCCTTAGGTGCAACCGTATCGGATGGGTATCTGTTGAGAGACCAGACTAAACTAATAGTCCATGGAAAGAGGGGTCGCGTCCTTTGTAAAGTTGCAAGGGGAGCGGTCTGGATGATTGACTGCTGTGGCCTTGTAATATTATTTAACATGGCTTATCTATGATGATACTGGTACACGGCTGAAAGCAGCGGGAAACTACAGCCTTAACTTACTTCCGAGGACATGCAGCTCTCTTTGTATGAATGAATAATGTACTGATAATGGCTTACTCCGAAGGTAAAATAATCCCACATACGGATCTCCAGGAAGGAACTACATGAGACGGCGGGGGTGGGGTGGCAATGATCAGGAAGATGAATACTGACATTGTGCGAGTCGGAGCGCGGAATATTATAAGACTTAATCGTTGTGGTAGGTTAGAGAGTCTAAAAAGGGAAATGGATAGACATAAGTTAGATGCAGTTGATATAAGTGAATTACATTGGCAGAAAAAGCAGGATTTTTGGTCAGGCGACTACAGAATTATCAACACAAAATCAAACAGGGGAAATGCAGGGGTTGGTTTAAAATGGATGGGAAAATAGGGCAGTGTGTAAGATACTATGACCAGCCACAATAGTGCAGGTCTACAGTACATTCTTACTAGAACAGCGAATTATGGAAACATCGAAAATATATATTAAGAGAGAGAGTATGTCACACATATTGTGAAGAGAGATAAGAATCTAATTTTGACGAGAGATTAGAGTGCAGTAGTATGCCGATGAAGAGAAGGTAATGTAGTAGGAGAATTCGGAATGGGACAAAGGAATAAAAGAGAAAGTCGGCTGGCAAAATTCTGCACCGATCATAATTTAGCTATTGAAACGTGATGTTACAGAAGAATGCTGAAGGTGAGATAGGTAGATCGAATCACGATTGGAAGAGGCGAAAGGACAACGATATGGTAAAATTTGACCAGAAGAAGAGGTAGAATGTTAAGACACATCTTAAGAAACCCAGGACGTGTTCGGTTAGTTTCTGAGGGAAGAACGGAAGAGGTAGACCAAGATGTAAATGTGACAAACAGATTAGAGTAGACAAGATTAGAGTAGATGTAGGATGTAGTAGCTGCGTAGAAATGAAAAGGTTGTCATAGGATAGGGGGCACGGACGGCTGCATCAAACATCTCTATGAACTGTTGATCTGACAACAAAAATATTAATCGTTCCTCCATGTGTAGGGCGCTGCCTAACTGAGATGATAATGGCGTGCTTGGTTTACCCGGAAGGTCGTGGTTTACTGACGGGCATTCGAGGAATTTCGAGACGGAACTTCCACTTCTGGAGAGGCTCAAGGCACTCAGCTTTCATCACGGATGAGCATCAGGTTAATTCGTGGAGTAAAGGCACAGATCTAAGTATTCTATCCAACGTAATGCCGATATTGGTATAGTGAAAGCCTTTACCTTCTTTATGGCCTGTTCGGAGATGGTTTTACCTTTTTTATATAAAATACCTCCATTAATGTAATTGCCCAAATGTATAACGTTATGTGGGGCATTTTTGTTTTAATTTTTTATGGCAGAGTGCGAAATTTAAGATCACACCGCGAGGACGCTCAAATTTTCAACATGTCTTAATTAGAATTACTACTCTTTTAGGTGAAGCTATCCTTTAAAGTCATTTCTAAATGAAGACTTCACCAGCTATTTTCCAGCCTTCACTTACTGGTTCTGTTTTCTTTGCGTGTCCTGGGCAACTGTCGTCATTTTTTCGTCTCGTAGTGGTTAAATAGACGTCTTACAAAGATATTATTATTATTCTAATTATATTTTTCCTAATACATATTAAAAATGACCACGTCTCAGAACTTCTTGGATTTGTTTTATCAGTGTAGTGTGAGGGTGTGAACTAACACTGCCTCTAGAAACTGTCAGCATTGTTGGCACTCGGTTACGCCCTGCCACCTGTCAGCAGTAGCTGTGATGTGATTGTTACAAGGCGTGTGGGCAGAGAAGGCGAGACGGTGCTTGCGGTGGGATGGATAACTGAGTGGCTATGGAGAGATGAGAACATTGGTGCTTAATTGTAAATTAGGTTTCAATAGCATTGAAGAGTGCTTACTTGCGAAAGACCAGTTTACAGAACCTCTAAATATATGATAGGCCGCATAGAGTGCGGGATATTGCACCAAACTTTACTGCTGTAAGATCGATATGGAAGATATCGATAATGTCTTATCTCTTTGAGAACATCTCCTAAGATCAGATGTGGCGTATACGGTCTGTATAAACGGTCTACACAATGACCGAGTCTGTCATTGTGCATTGTGGCAAAGTAACGAAGTTCAGGTAGAGCCACTGAGGGTCATAACACTCGCTGAACGACGTAGGAACAAATTCTTCGGGGAATTAATATTCTTCGTCGCTTCTCTGTCTATAACTAGGACTTTTGATCCCGATTCTAAAATCTTAATTCTTAGGCAGTGTTAGAATTGTAACAAACTGTTATATAGTAATTACAGTTTTATAGGATAATAATAATAATAATAATAATAATAATAATAATAATAATAATGTTACGTCACACTAACTACTTTTGCGTGTTTTAGGGGAGCCGAGGTGCCGATAATTTTGCCCTGCGGGAGTACTTTTTCGTGCCAGTAAATCTTCCGACACGACGATGGCATAACTCAACACCATCAAACACCACCGGACAGAGCCGGGATTGAGCTCTTTAACTTGAGCTCAGAAAGCCAGCATTCTGCCATCTGAGCCACTCTGGTGGTTTCCCATGGGATTATAATAGCAAATTATAATGAGCTGACAATGGTGTTATTCGCCTTAGGGCCAGTATTATAATGAGGGTTTAAACTGAACATTGAGTTAAACTGTAACTTGAGTTTAAACCGTTGTTGAGTCTTATAATAGCCAGTCTAAGTTAAACTGCGGTGAAAAATGAAATATACGATCTTGGTAGCACTGACTTGCGAGAAAAGATGACTATCGACAATGTTTACAGTGACTTACAAGAAAATATGATTATCGATAATGTTTTGTTTACTTCTTGTAGGTAAAATGGCGGATGAAAGCAATAAACGTTGTTCTAATTTTACTTGTAAGGAAATAAAATTGCTTGTGCAATTAGTACAGAAACATTTATATAGTCCGTGAAACAGGGGCCTTATGAATTCCTCCGAAATCTCCCATTTTAATAAACATACTACGGGAGGCATAAAACCGAAATGCTATTAGTAGGTGACTTATGGGTTCTACAGCATGATTTCTCAAATAGAAGGAAGTTACTTTATTTTCTAAATTTTACACTTTTGACATTCAAACAGTTCAAAAAGTCATTTTTACACTCTTACCTTTTCGTTGCATGTGTTATTCTAGCACCAATTTGCTGAAATAGGGTTATGACAGTCTGTTTTGTAAGCCTAAACCTATTTAAAAACTTTCTTTCATTCCATATATGAAAGGGACGTCCCCTTCCTCAGAAAACTCGTAGTGCTCGTGGTCGGTCAATAATTTGAACCACTTCTTCGTCATCGCTTAGTATTTATTCAAACAACTCAAAAATATCTTCGAGATCCATTTGTTCTGCCATGTTGTAAGGTTATGTATTCTTAAACTTCAGTTTAAACAGTAGATGAGTGGCAGTAAAATTAATCTCTAGTTAAACTTAAGTTTTATAATACACGACTAACAGATAAACCGAAGTTTAAACTGAACCAACAGTTTAAACCTCTAATATAATACCGGCCCCTAGGCACCTGAAGACTAGAAGCTCTCCAACTGAACGCATAGTTCTGAAACGAGAGAGAGAGGTGTAAGGATATAGAAGGAAATATATCTTCACAATAATGAACACTACTCAGTAACACACATACTTAAGATTCCACCGCATACAGAAATAGACCTTTTCCATTTTACTCTTTGTTATGATCTCATTGCTTTATGAGCTGAGAACTAAGGTAAATACCGCCCTTCCTAAGATATATTTCAGAGGTAATGTGCAATACACAATGCAGTTGATAAGCACTTGTTGTCGGATGGACTTCACTCACGTTATAAGTTCTTAGGGCTGACGAACGCGATGTCTCAATCTCTTCATTGAAACAAGAGAGCCACAAATGATTGAAACCAATGACTACATTTATTCATCCCGTAAACAAAGTAAAAAGTGTCTCGTATTGGTATACACAGAAGTTCAAATTGTTTATTATGGATTTAGTGTGAAATCATCAAGTGTTTTGAACAAACTCCCGAGACAGTTTAAAATCATAGAACTTCGTGCAGCCTATATGTAGTTGCTACATTCCTTGTGCTAACGATGTTTATTTTCCCTCCAGCAAGATCGAGCGGGGGAAGGGTACGATCTTGTGAGTCTTAATTCACGATATGATTCTGGCATTTGATTTGTAAAGAGAGATGAACGCTTTCAGAAACCCAATCAGGATATCCTGTTTAATAACACTCTACGACGATTTCCCAGTGTTGAACTCTATGCTGCTGGGGGAAGAATAATCTTATGAACTGGTTTGAAGTCTTCGGGGACTGTAAAACAGGTATTGTCCACAAAATGTATCTTTATTTCTCATCAGGAACAGTGTACTGGCTGAGGTACATTTTTCTATGTATTGGAATCTTATCTAAATTACTTGCGTTTTTCAGTGCTTAGCTATCAGTTCATTGTCCTGAAGAAACAAAGTCTTCCCCGTCCCTTATTTCCCTCTCTAAAATATTTTCAATCAATATCCTGCATATAGTGAGTGAATGACTATTGTTTAAGCTCTTGATTCGAACCACACTACTGATTGCTCATTACGGTTTCTTATAATACTGAAGAAGATTAGTTTACTTAGAACTCTGCTGTCTAAGGCAGTGTGTTATAAACCGCTGTAAAGACGTAGGATAGGATTATAAGTCTTGTTAATGAACAAGGCAAAGACTAAGAAACCTCTAAGAAAGCCTGCTGTGGACCACGTTATTTCAACCGTTTGCATCCTTGAGCTTTAATTCTTCCCCAGTACTCACGCATTCTCGTTCTGTGAGACTCCTTTCTTTCTTCAGTCCACTTCTTGCCTGTTTTCAACTTTGGCCTTTCTTGGAACCTCTTGTATCCCTGGAGCTTTTTGTGGAGAGGAGCACGTTTCAGGATGTCTTCGAGTGTGATTCCTATTTCTTGAAGGTCTTTTTCAACTTCGATAAACCAGGGTCCCTTGGTTTTCTTGTTAAGAAAATAGGAAAAGATCCTATTGGTCTGTCTCTGTGTGCTCATGCGTGCTATATGGCCATAAAAATTAATCCTCCTCTTCCGAATCGTGTCCGTTATCCTCTCCATATGCTGGTACAGATCGCTGTTGTGTCGTCTCCTGTACTCACCATTTTCTTTGATTGGTCCAAGAATCTTTCTCAGGATTTTTCTTTCTTTAGCTTCTAGCTTCTCCATCAGACCTTTTCTGTTCATTGCAAGGCATTCTGCTGCGTACTGTGCTTCCGGGCGTACAACCGAACAATAATGCTTAAGCTTGGCGTTGATGGACACCGATCTTTTGTTGTAGACATTCCTAGTCAGCTGATATGCCACCTCCATCTTGTTGATTCTGCACATGATTGCTTCTTTCTCAGAGTTGTTAGGTACTATCCACTCGCCTAAGTACTTAAACTTTTCCACCTGCTTGATTTTTCCCTGTTCCACAATGAGCTCTCTGGGAGCTGGCTTGATGTTGGTTATAAACTCTGTTTTTTGGAAAGAGATTTGGAGGCCAGCTTTTGCTGCTTGGATTCTCAGTTGGTTAATTTGTTTTTCAGCAGTATCTAGGGAATCAGAAAAGATCGCTAGGTCATCTGCAAAAGCTAGGCAATCTATGATATGATATGATAAGATGATAAGATATTATATTATATTATATTATATTATATTATATTATATTATATTATATTATATTATATTATATTATATTATATTATATTATATTATATTATATTATATTATATTATATTATATTATATTATATTATATTATATTATATTATATTATTGTTTATATGTCCCTTAATTACTTGCTAGGGACTGCCTGGCCGAGGCGGTAAAGGCGTGCTTGGTTCACCTGGAAGGACGTAGGTTCGATTCCCCGTCAGGAAATCGTAAAATTTAAGAAACGAAATTTCCATTTCCGGAGGTGCACATGCTCCTGAGGTTCACTCAGCCTACACTAAAAATGAGTACAGTAGAACCCCGCTTAGCCGAACTTCGCTTAACCGGAACCCGGCTTAATCGAACTTCGCTTAACCGGAATCCGGCTTAACCGAAATGCTCTGGCAAAGTTGTATTTTAATTTTTGTTTTTACCCTGTCGTTCTTATCCGTCGATATTAGTAAATCCCTTGCTATATGTGCTGAGAGCTACTGGGCAAACCCTATTTTATATTATGACTTATGCCAGAATGGACGTGTAGCATAAAACAAAACAGTTTCTTACCCTCTAGTTCGTTCCGCGATACAATTTTTCTTGAACAGGAATTATTATTATTACTGTACTATAATTATTATTATTATTATCATCAACTTAATAATTATTATTACTGTATTATTCGTCATGAAAATTATGCAGGCGACTCCGACCTTGACAATAGCAATTCTGAGAATTGAGTTACATTATATGATGGATTTAATGCATTGGAGGTAAGATTGATTACGAATTTTTATTAAAATACAGTACTGCACGCTTTAATTACTGTATACAGAGTTCAGTTCAGTAGAAACAAAAAAAGTTTCACTATATCTGATTGCTTAGCGCTTTGTTGAACAAAGCGATGAACCTACGCCAGCTGATGTATTGTTGATTAAACGGTGGCGCGACATAGCTGCACGACAGCGCTGCACAGGAAAATTCAGAAGAAATTCGCTCTTTTTATACAATGAATGCCATTATGTAAACATTTTAATGTTAATATATAGTATGCACGTTTGCTTAACAGAATTAATGCATTTTTATTTCTACATTTAACTTCCGAAAATATTTACCATGTGTCATCCGAAAATCCGCGTCAACCGAAGTGGCTCCGCCCCCCTTATTTCGGATAAACGGGGTTCTACTGTACCAGGTTAATTCCTGGGGGCAAAGGCGGCCGGGCGTAGAACTAACCACTCTAGCCCATACCGAGCTCGATAGCTGCAGTCGCTTAAGTGCGGCCAGTATACAGTAATCGGGAGATAATGGGTTCGAGCCCCACTGTCGGCAGCCCTGAATATGGTTTTCCGTGGTTTCCCATTTTCACACCAGGCAAATGCCGGGGCTGTACCTTAATTAAGGCCACGGCCGCTTCGTTCCAATTCCTAGGCCTTTCCTATCCCATCGTCGCCATAAGACATATCTGTGTCGGTGCGACGTAAAGCAAAAAAAAAAAAAACTCTAGCCCATCGCTTTGCTTTGCTTTAACTACTCTTGCTGTTCTCGGGAACGGTTGCCATCTTACACTCTGAAAGCCAGCCAGCTTTTTACCATCTGAGCTGCTCACATAGGCTTTTAGTAGTTCATTTAAGACTGTATTATGATAATGTGTTTTGCAAGCGACAGACCGATATGATCTGTATAGATGTAGATTTTTCATCGAAGAGTATACCAGTGCCTTAGAAGCGTGTGTTGCAGATGGTTGTTCGATATGAACTGTAAACCGAAGAACATACGAAAGCAGTGTATGTAGCAGGTGGCAACTCACAATGCTCTGTGTTATTGCTTACGCGTTGTTCATCGTTAAGAATACCGAAGAACATACGAAAGCAGTGTATGTAGCAGGTGGCAACTCACAATGTTCTGTGTTATTGCTTACACGTTGTTCATCGTTAAGAATACGATGGAAATGTGTGTAGCGATTGGTACGTCGATATGGTATCTGGTGCAACTCCGAAAGTAATCATAGAAATGAATACGACAGATATTTGTGTAGTCGAAGGCATTTAGATAGGGTCAGTATAACTGCCCACAAACGCGTAATCGAAGAACTTTTGGCAGTGTGAGTTGCAGCTCGTTATGATTTGCTTTTCTGCTCACAAGTTATTCATCGATATGAATATGATCGAGAAATATGTAGCAGGTGGTGTGTGTTACTTACTGCTCCCGAGCTGATGGAACGAAAACGGCAGAAATGTGCGTTGCGGCAGGCCGTTCGTTATAAGTTGTTGATAGAAGTGAATGTTATAGTGGAGAGTGTCGCGGGTGGTTGTGCGCTATGAGAAGTGCTAATACTCGCATGTTGTTGACCTCCTCTTCACGCTACTGACCCTCCCCCTCCCCCCCCCACCTCTTGTATTGGTCGTGACTTGTCAGTATAATGCTGCAACCACTGTAATTACTGTTGCTGAATGCTAATGTTATTTTACCACCAGCCATCAACCGCACCCTTTCGGCTTGTTCTTATTGTAAGAGACTTTAGTAAGAACACTTACATTAACAGTCAGTTCCTATAAAACAACATATGCATTATGATTGAGTAGTTACATATTCGACACCAGATTTAGATGAGATTTATAAACGAATAATCTGTATTGCTACTCAAAGAGCACAAAGGGTAAAGACTGAGCGTATCGTAATTGAGTAGGTATTAATATCTGATGCAGTCCGTAAAAGGCGGACCCTCCGATGAGGGTTAGTGCACTGGAGGTTAGTGTTGTGTGTGGTATATTAGTTGCAGGAGTATTGAGGACAACTGAAACACCCTAAACCAAGGGAATGAATCGTTTGCGATTAAAATCCCTTCACCTGGCCGGGAATCAACCCAGGAGCCTCGAGGACCGAAGGCTAAGACGCTGATCGCTCAGCTGTGGAGCCGGACATTGAGTAGTTGATATCTTCCTCTGCTCAAGATAGCATGTTTGAATCCAATCATAGTCAGCTGGCATTGAGGAGTGCTGAAGATTTACTGCCCAAGAGAGGTCAGACAGGAAAGATGGAAGTGAAAAACCTAACAATAGTAAATCGAAACATCTCTAGACTCCGCTAGCCTACCCGTATCACAAAGTTATTCTTCTAGAATTTATTCTCCATTCGCACATAACTATTATGATATGTTGTGCCGTTGTGACAGGTTCAGTTAGCTCGACTAAGATTGAATCTGAAATCATGAGAGAGAGTGAGAGTGAGGGGGGGGGGGGGGGAGAGACTGGCACCCCCTGTCGGTGGAGGACGCAGACGAAGAATACACCCGCGGTATACCCTGCCTGTCGACTAAAAGGGGCGACCAAGGGATCAGTTCAATTAGAACCATGAAACTACTTGTGATTAGTACCACCACGAGGGGAAAGCCATGGGACGCCTTTACTTGCGAGTAGTACCACTATGTTAGGTACACAATAGGTTTGTGATTAGTAGCACTAGAGAGCGGTTCACTGTGGGTTTCCAGTACCTGTGATTAGTACCACTATATGCAGAATATCAGGGGCTTACGTTGCCTGTGATTTGTACCATTATGTGAGAAACACCACGGGTCTGGGCGTTGCATGTGATTAGTACCACTATATGAGTGACACTGTTGGACTGCGTTGCCTGTGATTTGTACCCACTATGTGAGGAACAAAACGGTATAGTACGAGCCCCTGTGATTAGTACACCTATGTGAGGTGCACCATGGGTTTGCGTTGCCTACGACTGGCACCGTTATGTGAGAAACATCATAGGTCTGCGTTACCTGTACGACGTACAACAGTTGTGAGTAGTACCATAATGTTTGGAACACCGTGAGTTTACGCTATCTTTGATTAGTACCGCAACTTGAGAAATACCATGGTTCTACTTTACTAGCAATAAGTGACATTATGAGGGGCCGTTGAGGGCACCTTTAGTATTATAACTTAGTTGACATTTGAATTCAGGATTGTGCTTTGGAAGCAGCCACTTGGTCAGTAATATATGTTCTGAGAAGGTGAGGCATTGCAGGTCGGATCTACTAATTGTTTTAAATTCATATTCATCCATTCATTCTTCGTTTTGAATTCTGGGCGTTGGATGAAATTTGTATTTTTAAATTATCATTACATTTCGTCTCATTACCTACCATTAGGGGCCGATGACCTAAAGGTTAGGCCGCTTTAAACAACAAGCATCATCATCATCATCATCATCATAGGGAGACTGGCCATCTGTTTAATATCTACCATTTTCCTTCTGTAAGAAGAATAGGGGAATTGTTACTTTCACAGTCAATCCATTTGAAATTAAATTTTAACGTTATTTTGGTTCGAATTCCACGCAATACTGGACGTCTCGTGGCTATTGGTGTTGGGTACTGAATGCATGATTCGAAGCAGTGCATCGATTTGTTCAAGTGTCCGAGTGAATCGATTCACAGGAACTGCGAGCTCACGGCTCACGATTCAGCTTACTCCCAGCGGACTGTGCTGAGTGGCGCACTCACGGCTCACTAGCGGGACACTGGACGTTGGCGGGGAGCCGAGCTTCCGCTGCAGCGAGACAGTGTATCATGGCACACGGAAGGAATCGTGCACACGAGCACGGCTCCTTATCGGCACACTGGACACTGGCGGAGAGCCGAGCTTCCGCTGCAGCGAGACATACAGTGTCATGCCACACCGAAAGAATCGTGCGCACGAGCACGGCTCAGTGAGAAACAATATACACACGGCTCCTTATCGGCACACTGGACACTGGCGGAGAGCCGAGCTTCCGCTGCAGCGAGACATACAGTGAGCCATGGCACACCGAAAGAATAGTATGCAGTAACGGATCAGTGTAACACAACCCACACACGGTTCATTGTATTCACTGTCCTCTTCTACAGGGAGGTTTAAATAACAGATGGATTTATATGCAGTGTTAAAAAGGTAGTCAAAACATAATTCTAAAGTAGCTAGTAAGTAGGTAGGCTATTAGGTTATACTATTCCTTAGTTTAATGAATCTTAGTATTATAACTTAGTTGACATTTGACAATTAATTAAACTCAACTCTAGCCTGCCGTATGACTGTGCGTCTTGCTCATGATCACTCAAAAATACCTGTTTTATATTGGGAAGAACGAATCAGTATTCTCTCAGTTCGTATGTCACATCCTTACACAAGACTTCAATCATATGTGGACAGTAAGTGAGCCGACTGACGCAATAACTTAACCAACAGTATGTTGAATCAGAAAACCAGTGGGCTACTGTACATCTCGGATAGCCTATCTATATAAATAAAATTGTTTCTGTTTGTCTGTTTGTCTGTCTGTTTGTCTGTTCCACCATCACGTCGAAACGGCTGGATAGATCTCAACCAAACTTCATATTTAGAGTATACTGACCCCGGGGAAGGTTTCGATATGCATATCATTTTAAAATCTTTGAAAAGACGGGGGTTTTATAGGAAAAACGGTTTTCCTCCATTTTCTCTTATACTATTATAGGCAAAATATCGAATTTGTCGTATAAGGACGAGACAAAGCTCAATTTAATCCTCTTGACGCAAAGAACAAAACTCGGTAAGCCCTACGGGCCCGAAAACCATGTTTTAAGGCCCTAAAACCAACCGTTACGGAGATATTGGCACCACACTACCCCTGCTCTAGGAATCGGATAAAGAAATGAACTGCCGTAACCATGGCAACGTCAGCTCCAGGATTCTAGAGCAGTGAGATTATGCATGTACGTTTGGGCATAGCTGTCAACCAAAATAGGTACAAATAAGACTTAATATCTGGGAAAAAAATATACTGTTGTGTAAGGCACTCATAGGACTCCTTTGGGCGGGGATGGAAAGGGGGTGAAGAACGAGTGTAAAAATCTATATAAATAAAATTGTTTCTGTTTGTCTGTCTGTTTGTCTGTTCCACCATCACGTCGAAACGGCTGGATAGATCTCAACCAAACTTCATATTTAGGGTATACTCATCCCGGAGAAGGTTTTGATATGCATATCATTTTAAAATCCTTGAATAGACAGGGGGTTTATAGGAAAACCAGAATGGTTTTTCCACCATCACGTCGAAACGGCTGGATAGATCTCAACCAAACTTCATATTTAGAGGATACTCATCGCGGGGAAGTTTTCCATATGCATATCATTTTAAAATATTTGAATATATGGGGGGTTTATAGGAAAATCAGAATGGTTTTTCCACCATCACGTCGAAACGGCTAGATGGATCTCAACCAAACATTGTATTTAGAGTATACTAATCCCGGGGAAGGTTTAGATATGCATATCATTTTAAAATCCTTGAATAGACGGGGGGTTTATAGGAAAACCAGAGTGGTTTTCCCACCATCACGTCGAAACGGCTGGATAGATCTCAGCCAAACTTCATATTTAGAGTATACTCATCCCAGGAAAGGTTCCGATATGCATATAATTTTAAAATCTTTGAATAGACGGGGTGTTTATAGGAAAACCACAGTGGTTTTCCTCTATTTTCTCTTATACTATTGATTTTCTGTAAACTTCGTTTACCGTACGTGAAACGTCTCTTCATTATAAACAACTTTCGTTATGTTCATAATTTACCTTACTCTTCACATGACGGAGAAATTTACAATTTTCTGCTGGTATCATGCTCTGCATTTAGTGACCGACAGACCGACAACGAACCTACAGGTTACCATGGCAACGTCTCCGACTGCATGCCAGTAGGGAAGTAACGTATTGCCATTTTCCTCATCATGCTTTTAAATTCGTGGTTGTTCCTTGGGTAGATGGCAAGAGAGGCATCAATCGGCTCATCTGCGGGATATTGGCGGAATATCGTTGGAGGTTATAACCGCCCTCGAATAGATTAAGTAATAACACCATTAGTCATCTTCATATTTGTTTACCTAAGAATCACTGAACCTAAATTTCTCCTCTGTTAGCGCTTTATTATATCCATAACTCACGGCATTTATTTATTTGTCGTTATCCGGCTGTCCTCAGTTATAATCCATTTTCTATTAGTTTCAACATTCTTAACTGTATTATTTTCTTCCTTAATTACGCCGTATGTACGTGAATGCTAGAAACTACTGGATGCATTTCCACCAAGATTCGTATTTAGAATACACCTGTCCTTGATAGGTTTCAGGGCAAATATTGTTTCTAAATCCCTGAACTAACTGGGGGTTTATACGAAACCGAAACAGTGATTTTGCACTTCCAAAAAATATACACAACAAAAGTTTATGGAAGTCTACCTACCTTGGTAGAAATTAATGTCTAAACCTTTTTTTCTCATGTGCATCATTTCGATACGAGGATCAATAAGGGAGATATCATTAAAGGACCGTTTTTCTGTACAAGTCCCATCGGACTTAACTCACGAGCGGGTGCGTGTAAAGCGTATTCCTTACAACTTGAAAACTACTGAAGACATTCGAAACAAAATTGATATTTAGCATCCACCTGTCCAAAGGTAGGTTTTAAACGTAAATAACATTTCATGTTCCGGAATGGACTGGCGGTTTATAAGGAACCGAAATGGTGATTTTACTCTTCCACAATATATACAGAACAAGACCAACCTGACTGGAAATCGACCAAACCTGATGGAATTCCACCTCTAAACCTTTTTTTTCATGTGCATTTTTTCGTCAGGAGGATTAATAAGGGAGATATCATGAATGGTCACTTTTGCAGGTTAAGTCCAGCGGACATAGCCCAAAAGGTGTTTTACATGGAGCAGATTCCTTATCTATATAAATCAAATCGTAACGACTGTGTACCTCTACACTGACTATTTTGGCGAAATTTTCGTACAGCTTTCCGTTTAAGGGGTAATAATAACAATCTCCATAATTTTTGATTTCCTGAAAGTCCTAATTTTTACCCGCCTCGCCCAAAATCCACATTGTGGCATAATCTGCCAGAAGAATAAGAAGATAATTGAAATTTGACAAAATTATACGTTTTAGCCTGTAACGAATGAAAAATCCTATATCATTAAATTTTTCATTTTTTATCCCCGAAGAATATCGAAATATGCAGGCAATTTTAATGATGGTGCAGACCTTCGGAAATTCCTATCACGTAACGGATTGCACAATCTCCGTTCAATTTGGAATGATCTACAACCTTGGTCTTATGACTTTATGCCGTATCTGTATCCCTTTTACGTTTGATTTTTCTCTATTAATCGATGTTAAGTCAATTTGGAATTTTCACATGCATTATTCATACTTTCAATTACTTATATGAAATACAGAATCATCAAACTCTTCACGAAAATTGGCCCACTCAGTAGCCATATGTGAGCCAAATGCTACGTATGTAGCTGTCACATTATTATCCGAAAAGTAATGTAATGTGAGATGATCTTACAAAACCTTTACCCTGTTCCACGTTTCTAAATCTGACCCAAGAATAGATGACATATCATTGGACCAGCCATTTAGGCCACTAAATCCGGCGTGTCTTATGGTATAATCCTTTGTCGATATGACGTACGTTTAGTAGCAGTTAATCTGTAAATGAAGGTCTTCAATATTGTAAACACGCATATACTTTCGTATGTCGATCTATATATATTCACTGATGTCGATTTAGCGATCGAGAAAGGGTCGGTCTGCTATTGTAATCAGTACTCCCCACACCGACTTTGACTGGCAGTAGGAAAGGGTTCCTTCTCCAACTCCTGTGTAACTGTCATTAGTAAGGAAGGCCTACAATTGTAATGAATAGTTCCCTTCTCGATTTGACTTGCAGAAGGTAAGTGAGCATGCAGTTTTGTTTAAAACTCCCCTACCCGATTGTGTTTGGCAGTAGGCAAGGGAGCCCGCCATTATAAAGAAATGTACTCATCTAAAATGTGACTGGCATTAGGCATAGTGGCCTGCTATTTTGATGGAAACTCACCAACTTGGTGTGACTGGCAGTACGCTGGCTGGCAGTAGGAAAAGGGGCCTGTCATTATAATGATAACTGCACAACTCAATTTCGAGTGATAGTAGGGTAATTGCCTGCCATTATAATAAAAACTGTAATCTGTCTGGAGGTAGGAAAGGGGGGCTGCCATTTTAACGAAAACTCCCCAAATCGATTCTGTCCGCATAGTAGGCAATGGGGCCTGCAATTATAATGTAAACTTCCCAACCTGATTGTGAATGCCAGTAGGCAAGTGAGCCTGCCGTTATATCACAAATCCGTAACAAACACTTTACATTGGAAACGTACGGGGACCTCCCCATGCTCTTTCTCGGATAACGCTAAGAGACATGCAATTTTAAAACTATCTTATTTACTGCATGCACACTATTTACTTCGATATTCGAATACAATGTAGAATACCGTAGCGAAGCACGGGTACATTCGCTAGTACAAAATATGACGATTTTTAAAAAAATCCCCTGCTGATAGAAAAGTACATATTTTCAAAAATGACTCAGCGAGTTCGACGCGCGGTTAGTATCGCTTAGCTATGCGCTTGCATTCGGGGGATGGTGGTTTCGAATCCCACCGTCGGCAACCGTTAAGGTGGTTTTCCGTAGTTTCCCCATTGCACACCAGAAAATGCTGGGACTGTACCTTAATTATGGCCAGGGCTGCTACCTTCCTAATCCCAGACCTTTCCCATCCTGCGTCGCCGTAAAACTTCGATGTATGTATTAGAGTGACTAGCATTGTTTTCTAAGAAAGGAATTCATAGTATGAAGACCTGATGGCAGCAGCGAGCACTGAATGCTGTTGCTGCTGTCTTACCAGTACATACTATGTTATACAGATGCGGTAGGAGCGGTGACTCTTAATGTGCCGTGAATCAGATCACTGTATCGATTCAGTAATGTGAACGGAATCAAATGAATCGATTCAGTAAAATGAATCGAATGTCCTATCACTAGTGGCTATGATAACGATATCTACTGTCAAGTAAATAATCTACAAGCTGGTTTTGTGTGTGGGGGAGGGTGAGGGGATGAGGGGTGGTGATAGTGATTTAATTATGAGGACTGCAAATAAAGTGCCGGCGCCGTGGTGTAGGGGGAGCGTGCCTGCCTCTTACCTGGAGGCCCCGGGTCCGATTTCCGGCCAGGTCAGGGATTTTTACCTGGACCTGAGGGCTGTTTCGAGGTCCACTGAGCCTACGTGATTAGAATTGAGGAGCTATCTGACGGTTAGCCTTTGGTCACAGGGGTCCCGGGTTCGATTCCCGGCAGGGTCGGGAATTTTAACCATCATTGGTTATTTTCGCTGGCACGAGGACTGGGTGTATGTGTCATCTTCGTACTCATTCCGCATGTCGCCTACGGGAGTCAAATCAAATGACCTGCATATGGCGAGCCGAACATGTCCTCGGACACTCTCGGCACTAGAAGCTATACGCCACTTAATTTCAGCTCATTAAATATTGCGTTCTATCAATATTGCCACTACTTTATGAACAACCCTCGTATTTTTATTGTAATATATTGTATTTTACTAACAAAGGAGCACAATATTCTTCAGTTACCAAAAAGAAGAACAGCCCATTAAAAGCCTCGGCCTACCAAGTCTGTTGTTACCCAGCTTGCATTTTTGAGTGCTACGCGGTCAGGGTGACATCCCCAGGCGTATTGCTTGGCTTTAGTGACCGGACCGCATCTCATATTAGATGTCTTCTCTATTGGTTTCGTGGGACTTAGTGGACCGCATTTCAGATCTCAGTCTAGAATTAAAATCCGTAGAATGGCCGGGAATCGAATCCGGGTGTTCTGGAAAGGGGACAGGCTCGCTACCCAGACACCACGGGGTTTGCATCTGAAAAGTCTAGTTATGTCACACTATTGATCTACTTTTTCAATTCGCAATTTGAAGTCGATGAAATGCACCAGCTCAGTTTGAGCGAGCGCGTTTCGAATCCCAGTGAGTATATCTCTGTGGGTCGCATTCCTCCTAAAACTGGAAATCTCGAGACTATGGACCGGTACCCGCAGTCTTATAAAATCACAAGATTTTTTCTCGTGATTTCATCTTCTGACTTTTATACCTTTTTTAATCCACTTCTCTATTCTGAACGTTTGAAATATATTACGACTTTTAATCAAGCACCAGTTTTTCTGCTGATTGTCCATTTTGATTAAGCATGTACGATGTGATGGAGAACTCTGCAAAGATACCTTCAGAAACTTGAGTGTATAAATTCAGGTGATTCCCCAGTTTGTTTGTTTTCTTTTGTATGCTAACAAGTTTTGTGGATCGTAGAGTATTACTCTCCCTGGTCATGATGCCCCGGAGTCACCTGTAAGTCGTGATAAAGGGAGAAGACTGTGGCACTATTTAAAGTACAAGTATTGAAAGTAACGTTTGCATTGTCCCGAAAGTTTTCACGGTCTGAGAGAAAGGTACATTATAGGCATTGCAGTAAGATCTAATAATAATAGTGTTCAAAATGGACACGTTAATGCAGTGTAATATATATTATCTCACTGGCCAGGAAACAAACAGAAAAACGAACTTTCTGATCTCTGTTTCAAATCTTACCAACATTGAAGATGATGGCGAAGAGTTATGGCGGACCAGTAAAACAGCTCATTACAAGGCGTACTCTGTAACAATACATTTTCGTCACGAGTTGAGTGGTGATGCCTTGGGACATGGTAGTCAAGAGAAAATAGCAGGGAGAGCAATTTCTTCTTCAGGTCAGCTGTTGTGTTGCTAAATAGGAATGTACACAATATGTATCCATCGTTGAAGCTAATTTTTACTTTGCATTGCAAATGAGATGTCTGTACACTAGTAGGTAATGGAGAGAAATCATTTAACATACAACGATATTCTGCTCTTAGATGTAAAGCCTGTTCCTAACACCAGATATGTGACTGTTTGCCCCTTCTGTGGCCTTCCTGTTTATTTTCATTCGTTTCTTCCATCTTGTGGTGAGCTGAAGCGATCGTGTTACTGTTACTCTCTGAACAAATTAGAAAACCATATCCAGGCCATGGCTGATTAACTGTACTTGGAAAAAGAGAAAATAGGCTGCCTAACCAACGCGGCAGAGGCATGCTCGGTTCACCGAGCAGGACGTAGGTTCGATTTCCAGTCAGGAAGTCCAAAAATTTTGAAACGACATTTCCACTTGTAGAGAGGCTCATCGCCTAGAGGTTCACTCAGCCTGCACCAACAATGAGTACAAGGTTGATTTCTGCGGGCAAAGACGGTCGGGCATTGGGCTAAGCCCTCTATTCCACTTAGTGCCGAAGTTATGGATAGTACTATTTACTATCTATTTATATTGACCATTCTCCTATGCCATCTCTTGTTCAAATCCGGGAAACCGAGTGAGCTGGCTGAGTGGTCATTCAGTGATTTGATTTTAGGATTACTCAAAGTTGGCTGAACTTAGAGACCTATCAAAGCACGGTGATACACCGGTAGGTAATTCCGGAGAGATGAAACAAATATGAAGCAAATCGGTCCAGTAGAACAGACGGACGAACTGGACAACGCTGATTTCAGTTCTTTTTTAATTAATGTATAGAAGATGGGGTAAATGGAATATATCACTTTTTACATGATGAATAATGAATTTCGACTTTCATAACAGCTCGGACTTCCACGGCAAGCGTCTCGATAAATAAAGAAATTTTCCAGGATTGTAGGTCATGGTCCAATTGGGTTTCTACTTCCCAACGTTTCGCCAGATACTCCCCCGTTATTATCAAAGTCCGCTCTCTACTCAGTTCAGTAGTGGACCGATCGCGGCCTGCACGCCCAGAAAGTAGTATATCTTCTATATTCTCCAAGGTTTGACTGTACTAAGTGCATAAGGAACAGAACTGCATTGCCTCTGCAGGGAACAGTTCCTAACGTTTGTGTTAAGTGGACATGTGACAGATAAGTGTAATAAACCCGAAATAAGTTAAGTTCACCAACAGACTAATGGAGTCAAGAATAGAGCTTTGTTTTCTCAGTTACATTATGCATACCAGTACTCCCACAGGTCTTCTAGACTTCAGAGCATAAAGTGGTGACCACGGGCTCCTTAGCTGAGCATGACATTACCTCCACTTGCTTGTGAGAGGCTCCTCAGTTTCATCATTTATATCCATTCTGCCTTGGTTAACGCATGTTCTCTTCCGACCCGAGCGCTATTAGGTTTTCATGACCAAGACAGTCTTTCATTCTCACGCTTTTCAGCTCCCTATCCTTTCTTTTCGCTGTTCAAAGAGACGAAATTGATCTAATTGAACGATAGGATTCCAGATCACGAAAAATATTGGTGATCTATACACACACACATTGTGTAGTAAATACACTGACTGACAGAGCAAATGCAACACCAAGGAGGAGTGGTTCGAAAGGGATGAAAGTTGGGGAAAAAACAGAGACGGCACGGAAGAATAATTGATGTTTATTTCAAACCGATATGCAGGTTACACAATGCGCACGGCATCAACTCAGTAGGATGTAGGACCACCGCGAGCGGCGATGCACGCAGAAACACGTCGAGGTACAGAGTCAATAAGAGTGCGGATGGTGTCCTGAGGGATGGTTCTCCATTCTCTGTCAACCATTTGCCACAGTTGGTCGTCCGTACGAGGCTGGGGCAGAGTTTGCAAACGGCGTCCAATGAGATCCCACACGTGTTCGATTGGTGAGAGATCCGGAGAGTACGCTGGCCACGGAAGCATCTGTACACCTCGTAGAGCCTGTTGGGAGATCCGAGCAGTGTGTGGGCGGGCATTATCCTGCTGAAACAGAGCATTGGGCAGCCCCTGAAGGTACGGGAGTGCCACCGGCCGCAGCACATGCTGCACGTAGCGGTGGGCATTTAACGTGCCTTGAATACGCACTAGAGGTGACGTGGAATCATGCGCAATAGCGCCCCAAACCATGATGCCGCGTTGTCTAGCGGTAGGGTGCTCCACAGTTACTGCCGGATTTGATCTTTCTCCACGCCGACGCCACACAAGTCCGCGGTGACTATCACTGACAGAACAGAAGCGTGACTCATCGGAGAACACGACGTTCCGCCATTCCCTCATCCAAGTCGCTCTAGCCCGGCACCATGCCAGGCGTGCACTTCTATGCTGTGGAGTCAATGGTAGTCTTCTGAGCGGACGCCGGGAGTGCAGGCCTCCTTCAACCAATCGACGGGAAATCGTTCTGGTCGATATTGGAACAGCCAGGGTGTCTTGCACATGCTGAAGAATGGCGGTTGACGTGGCGTGCGGGGCTGCCACCGCTTGGCGGTCGCGTGCTGACGTCACTCGGGCTGCGCCTGGACCCCTCGCACGTGCCACATGTCCCTGCGCCAACCATCTTCGCCACAGGCGCTGCACCGTGGACACATCCCTATGGGTATCGGCTGCGATTTGACGAAGCGACCAACCTGCCCTTCTCAGCCCGATCACCATACCCCTCGTAAAGTCGTCTGTCTGCTGGAAATGCCTCCGTTGACGGCGGCCTGGCATTCTTAGCTATACACGTGTCCTGTGGCACACGACAACACGTTCTACAATGACTGTCGGCTGAGAAATCACGGTACGAAGTGGGCCATTCGCCAACGCCGTGTCCCATTTATCGTTCGCTACGTGCGCAGCACAGCGGCGCATTTCACATCATGAGCATACCTCAGTGACGTCAGTCTACCCTGCAATTGGCATAAAGTTCTGACCACTCCTTCTTGGTGTTGCATTTGCTCTGTCAGTCAGTGTATATTCGTACGTAAATTTTTATTATATACGTACCACTCATTGTTCAGTGTATAAGCGTCTCAGAACCAATTGATCAATTTCACTGCCTTCTAATTTCTGCTAAAATGTGGCCGTTACACTCCACCTGACTCATTCACGGATCATCGTAGCCTAGGACGTCATTAATAGTCTCCGGTATTAATCGATATTTTAACTGCAAATAATTGCAGAAACACCATGCACACACCATGTATGTGCCAGAATATCGGGTAGAGTTTAACTGTTACTCAATACATCACAACACCTAATTCTTATTAATAAAATGTTATGGTGTTGTCAACAACAGCATAAGCACCAGTAAGACAGAAATATGAAACCGCTGAAGACAAACCAGGCAGTTCAGTTATGTACTAAAGTAGGACGAGAAACTAAAATAGGAATGTATCAAATTATGGGAGGAAATACTGTGGTCTTGCTCCTTGGCTGAATCATCAATGTACTGCTCTTCGGTACTGAGGGCCCCAAGTTCGATTTCCGGCCGGGCCGAGTATTATAACTGCGTGCAGTTGATTCCCTTAGATCGGTGACTGAGTGTTTGCGATCGTCTTAATACACATCTAGATACAACATATCACACTACAAACCACCACAGAATCATGCAATAATAAATACATTCCTTCACATAGCGTTATTGTCGGGAAGTGTATCAGGCCGTAAAACTGGGTACAGTACCCATTAATGCCAAACCCAGACGATTTTGAAAAGGCTATGAAAAAATAGAAAGTATTCTCATGTATGAGGTAGAAGTACAAGAAACATCGGCAACTCTAAGTCGGTAATTAATAAACATGGAAATGGGGTATTGAAGGTGTTGCTGTAGACCAGGGCCTCTCAGGGTGCATGCGCCGGTGCATGCACTGTGCACGGTGCGAAAGACGACTTCGCTTGGTTGACCAGAGTGCAGACCCCCACTCCTCGATATGGAGCAATAGCGCTGTCCCTCTCTTTCCCCCATTCTGTCTCGCTCGCTCCCACTGTCCCCCTCTTCCTCACTTACTCCGTATCGCTCCATATCCGAGCTGAGTTGAGCCGAGTTGAGCCGAGCTTAGCCGAGTAGCCCAGAGACGAAGCGTTGGTCCGAGCCTAGCGGGACCGATGCACTGTGCACAGGAATTCTGCACCGCTGTTTGCGCACGTGCGATTTTGGGTGTTTGTGAGACCCTGGTGTAGAATCAAGTGGCGAAACAGAGTAAGGAATGAAGATATCCGAAGCAGGATGGATATTGCCACCAATATATGGTCGTGTGCAACGAATGAACGATCAGTTACCTAAGAAAATATTAAATTGGATACCATCAGCAAGACGGGGGAGGACGAAGAAGAACTTGGGTAGATGATAAAGATATAAATGGAAGGAATATTCTGGGAGATGACTTGCTAAATCGACAGCTGTGGAAAATGGGATACGATAAATGACCGCAATGTTGTATAAAAGTCGCAGATGACGGTGATGAAAATTCCGTGTGGATTTTGCTCACCTGGTGAAGCCCTCATGAAGCAGACCCTTCGACTATGGTTACGAAACTACGAATGACTGCGTCGGGGGATACTGTGTGAATTATAGAAATGTTGGGACAACCGTAACATTATTCTCAAGTAAATGATTCACGATTAAAATGCCAAGACCCCGCTGTGAATCTAATCCGAGACTCTGAATCGCAAAGAAGAAAAACACTGTTCGGTCGCCAACGGATTCGGAAATTAATAATAATAATAATAATAATAATAATAATAATAATAATAATAATAATAATAATAATAATAATAATAGTAATAATAATAATAATAATAATAATAATAATAATGAGAATGGTTAACATTTTAACAGACGCCGAGGTGTCGGAATTTTGTTCCACATGAGTTATCCCACGTGTCGGAAGTCATAGAAACGGAGTTGTATTAAAACACAGTCGAACGCCACGGATCAGAGCTGTAATTGAACACGCTATCTTTCGAACAGAATGACTTACCAACTCCACCACCGAGGTCAGTCCTAATTCTCAATCTAAAATGGCAACACCTTGTTAGATTCCTGTGTTGTACATTTGTATGCGGAATTTCGTGAGCCACTTTGTGCGTTTAAATTATTTCCATAAGACAGTTGACACAGTTAATTAGAAACTAATAATGAAAGTTTTCTTTTAGTAAGTTGTTCTCGACAATTTGAAGGACGTAGCTGTTGCAGATGGAAGCAGGCCGTTGATGAGACAATAGACTCATAAATAAGCTGCTGGGGAATGAGCACTTACACAAGGTCGGCCGGAATCAATGAAACGCGAAAGATATCCTAACATGATGAAATACTTGGGATTGAAGATGTAGGTAGCGGAGTAAAAACAGTTTGTCTGGTCGTACGACACGTTGTGAATCCTGTTTCACTTGTTCTTACAGCTGATGAGTGTCCACATAAATCTTTACTTCTGGGCTGCAGTGCTTTGTCCTAGGCTGATGTGTTGAGATGCAATTGGGGCAGTGTACTTGCTTTTGAACGAAGTACACATATCAGATGAGTGTGCTAATTCATGAATCATAAGATGATCCGTTGGAACTGCTTCATTCCAGCCTAAGAAAACCCATCGTGGCCACATAGTATACACTCACTCTAGCGAAATGATGGGATGGTAACATGATTCTGGTCCCAGGAGTGTAAGAGGGTTGATGTTTACCCTATGGATAGTGACGAGGACGAAGGATACGATTATTATTATTATTATTATTATTATTATTATTATTATTATTATTATTATTATTATTATTATTAGCAGCGTATTGCTTTTAGTGCTGGAAATGTCCGACGACAAGTTCGGCTCGTCATTTATTAGCTGCGTTTCCCGGTACACCGAATGGTGAGCTACATGTACCACTGTGTCAGGGTATTCCCTGTAGGTGTACATGTAATTGTACGGGTTATGCATTGTAAGTGGCCGTGGCCTTAAGAAAGGTACCATCTCGGCATTTTCCTGGAACAGAAATGGGAAAGCACGCAAAACCATTTCGAGAATGGCAGATGAAGGATTCGAACCCACGTGTCTTCCGACTACAGAGCTAGTAGCAAAAACTGGTCGTGCCGTCACGCACTGAGTTAACCTATTCTGTATTATTATTATTATTATTATTATTATTATTATTATTATTATTATTATTATTATTATTATTATTATTTAGCTCGAAGGCTGCTTGCATCCTCAACAGATCCACTATTAACTGTCATAAGAAGCGCTAGCCGCACTGAATTATCCTGTTCCCCCTTCCTACATTCTTTATCTTAGCAGCATGAAGAAACCACGAATATTGAGTTAGGATCGTGTTCTCCTCTTCCAAGACGCAGATCCAATCCTTAGTTTGGCTATAAAGTTCTCATTAGACTACAATCCGTATAATGTAATGGCTTGTACGCTAGTAAGGAAGATTTTATTTGTAGTAAATGCTTAGCGCCCTCCTATTGATGCTACAGCGAGATAAACCTTACATTTCTATTCTGTAAATGATGCCTATTACTCTACGTTTAGATGGTTGTGTATAGGCAACAGCCATAACACACCTGTCATGATTACATATAATTACACTACCACAGTGTTTCAAATCAACGTTTGCATGATACGGCGATATTTTAGCCTGGAGATATTCCTCCGCTACGTAGTGGATTCAAGTTAGACTCACTAGCACGGTATGAGGATAGTCAGTACTCGAATACTGTCCGCGAAACCCTTAGTGACATTTCGTTTTACGAGGGGTGAGGAGTAAGGAGGGAGCTACAACGGTTCCGGTAATACTGCCAACTGAATGGAAATTAAATCTGAATTGAATCGATAGTATGATCGATCTATAAGAATTTTCTAAACCGTCGTTTACATGTAGGAGTTCTAGGTTATTCTTGTAAAGTACTTTGATTTTCCTCACTCATGTTCAAGCTTAACCTATATTTTGACTTTGCTGTGTAAATAATAACAGTATTTAAAGTGTTGCAATTACACCGCCATATGTCTTCTTTTTTTTTTTTTTGCTAGTGGCTTTACGTTGCACCGACACAGATAGGTCTTACGGCGACGATGGGATAGGAAAGGCCTAGGAGTTGGAAGGAAGCGGCCGTGGCCTTAATTAAGGTGCAGCCCCAGCATTTGCCTGGTGTGAAAATTGGAAACCACGGAAAACCATCTTCAGGGCTGCCGACAGTGGGATTCGAACCCACTATCTCCCAATGCAAGCTGACAGTCACGCGCCACTAACCGCGCGGTTAAATCGCCCGGTCGCCACATGTCTCCCGGCGATGCATAATCAGTTCATGTTTTTTTGTGTCAGATGTTGTCAATCCGAATCTCGAAGTTAACCGAGGTCTACCGATAAAACACTAGGGAGCCGTAGTATTACTAAAAGTTTCGCGGATATTAAGTACTAAAAATGAAATGGCGTATGGCTTTTACTGCCGGGAGTGTCCGAGGACAAGTTCGGCTCACCAGATGCAGGTCTTTCGATTTGACACCCGTAGGCGACCTGCGTATCGTGATGAGGATGAAATGATGATGAGGACGGCACACAAACCCAGTCCCCGTGCCAGCGAATTTAACCAATTATGGTTAAAATTCCCGACCCTGCCGGGAATCGAACCCGGGACTCCTGTGACCGAAGGTCAGCACGCTAACCATTTAGCCATGGAGCCGGACATTAGGTACTAATTACATCCAAATAGGTAATTGAGAACCAACATGTCTTATTGTTCCTGAAAGGAGACTGTGTAGTATTCCAGTATTTCAAACCATATCTGGTGCAATATTATGGATATTAGCATTTTTTTAAAATATTTGAAACTGCTGAGAGATCTTACCCCAGTATTCTTTTTTTTATTTATTATTATTTTTTCCTTGTTATAGAACGGTTTAGTGCAGCTCTGTATGCCGCTCTACCGTGTGATAAACCAGACTGTTATATTCATGCCTGAGTCTACCCGAACCGTTCTTAACCCCTCTTCTTATTCCTCTTCATGGATTTTTCATAATTTCTCGAGGTCGGCATTAGGTGTGGATTTGTCCGGATGCCGGTTGTTCTTCCTTATTTTTGCTGTTGGTTTAACGTCGCATTAACACGGAGCTTTTCGGCGACGCAAAAACCGAAAAGGGCTAGGATGGGAAGTAAGTGGTCGTGGCCTTAATTAAGGTACAGCCCCAGCATTTGCCTGGTGTGCAAATGGGAAACCACGGAAAATAATCTTCAGGCCTGCCGACAGTGGGATTCAATCTCACCATCTCCAGAATGCAAGCGACTCTAACCGCACGGCCAACTCGTTCGGTGATGCTCTTCCTGATGTCAAATTCATATGTAGTTTTTCTGTGGTGCTAGATAGTGAGGTTTATTTTGTGCAGGTGAAGAGATATGTTTTAAGACGAACCCAACACCTAGTTCCTGACTTCGACGAGTGAACTATATACGGTTCAAATCCACTGCCTGGCCGGGAGCCGAACCCAGAGGCCCCTCAATCGAACACCGTTGTTAACCCTTCTACATCGTTCAAAAACGAAATAAACAAGTCCTGAGGTCTCATTATGTGTGCTGTCAATCTGTCTCTTCTTGTGGTTAAATTTCGCCAAAACATTCTCATCTCATCAACGTGATTCAGCATCTCTTCATTTGTGACCCCATCTATTAATCCCACCTTCAGCATTCTCCTGTAACATCACATTTCAAAATCATTTACTTTTGTTTTTGCTCTAGTTATTGTACACGTTTCACTTCCTCTGCCCACCTCCATACAAAAATCTTCACAAATATTTTTACTTTTGACAGTGCCCTATGTCTTCTGGTATGGGCTAGAATAAATATGTTACTTTCGTTGACCTGTCACAGTCTCATCCTTGGCTTTGACAATATGAAAGTGACTGATGAGCGATGCTAGTAATACCATTCCTTATGCAGCCAGTCCCTGTTATGAATAGTATGAAAATATCACTCGTAGGGTCAGTTGGTGCGGACATGTCAGTGGGCTTGGCAGACTGATATGTGAGCAATTTCTGGCTCGGTAAGGAAAGCAACGGGAAACTACCTCACTCCTCATTTCCCTAGTGCTCCTCTTCAGTGATATCCAGGCCATCTATGACAGCTGTCGGCATAGCTGTGGATGATCAAACCAGCCTTAGGAGCTGAATACCCAACATGCATGTCTATGCTTGAAGTGTTAAAATGTACTTTTTTAAGAAATAATTTCCTTTGGTATTCTGATCCAAATTGTACATCTCCCTTATTTCTACTGACGTTAATAACCAGAACGCAGTAAAATAATTATTATGATTTATCGAAGCTGTTGTTAATTTCCCATCTTTGATACAGAAGAGCTGGTGAATGGTTACTACTAACGGCCACAAAGCTGTATAATATTGTGTGGGGAAAGAGGGCGGATATTGTCTATTGCAAGCGCAGTGTAATCTGATTAATCCTGGGCCCAGCGAGGAGAGAAGAAATGAGAGTGATTAGAGCCCACCAATTATCACTGAGTCAGCCAGATGTGGGGAGCCGAGCTACCCAACAGCTGTCGCCATGAGCAGGTAGACGACACATCTCGTGATGCTTGGCACGGCACACAACTGAATACTCGGTATATGTTTGTAATGCTTACAACATAGAGAAGTTGAGACAGAGCGAGTTAGGGAGGTAGACATTGTATCTCTACTTCTTGGTTTTGAAAGGCAACCGAAAACAATTTACATGTCATACGAAAGTTAGGAATAAAATATACCTTCGTGGTGTAACTGCAGTTAGATAGATAACATGCAGATAAAAAGTGTGGAGAATATGGCGTCTTATGACGACGATGGGATAGAAAAAGGCTAGGAGTGGGAAGGAAGCGTCCGTGGCCTTAATTAACGCACAGCCCCAGCATTTGCTTGATGTTAAAATGGGAAACCACGGAAAACCATCTTCAGGACTGCCGACAGTGGGATTTGAACCCACTATCTCCCGAATATTGGATACTGGCCGCACTTAAGCGACTGCAGCTATCGAGCTCAGTGAGAAAAAATGAGAACGATGTATAATGATAGTGAGAAAATGACATAGTGTCAGATGAATGCACTAGGTAATGAGTGCAAATAATGTGCACTGAGACTTCTTTTCGCCTTTGTTAATTAAGATCATGTTATATGTATTCAATCAAATTCATATTCATGAAGGAATGATACATTAACAACTGCCAGTTTCTGGGTTGTGCGGCAGTGCTAAAGGAGTCATACCATCTCCAGCGACGAGAAAGGGGGCAGTCTGCTTGCATGACTACGCGCAGTTCGGAAGAGTTTGGTCAAGTTTGTTATGTTGGAACGCTCGCGCTGTTTTTACAATCTGCTTAACGTCGCACCGACACAGATAGGTCTTATGACGACGATTGGACAGGAAAGGGCTAGGTGAGGGAAGGAAGCGGCCGTGGCTTTAATTAAGGTACAACCCCAGCATTTGCCTGGTGTGAAAATGGGAAACAACGGAAAACCATCTTTAGGGCTGCCGACATTTCGAACCCACGATCTCCTGAATACAAGTTCTCAGCTGCGCGCCCCTAACCGCACGGCTAACTCGCTGGGTTCGGGCTGTGTTTTCCGTTTCGGCAATACCACCCAGTGACTGCAGCATATGACGAGCTCGTTACCAGTTGTTTACCTATCCACATGGCCAAGTATCCCAGTAGGCTACCTAACAATACGAAACAGCGGTGCTGTCAACAAGCTAGAGCATCTATTGCACAAGTGTTATCCTAGCCGCACAGCATTTCTTTGTCATGTCTAATCAGTGTGCATGTGCATTATTGGATTCTCGTGAAACTAATACAATTTATTGTTAAATATCACTTTTTTAGATTTATTTTTCAGAGTAATCATGGAAAGTGTAGTACTAAAATACTGCATATTGCAGTACTAGGTGAGGTAGCGAATGCGTTTACAAACATCAGCAGCACTATATACACGTTGTTAGGCTGTGAGTTTTTTTAGCTTCCTGTGACAGACAAGTGGTGATGAGGAAATCAGAAAACAAGTGGAAAAATAGAACTATTAACGTACTCTTGATGAGAAAATGGGACTGCAAACACAATAGCTAAGATAAATCGGAATGAGCTTAGTAGCGATGTCAAAATGGGAATAAAAATATACTTAATATGTGCAAATGAGTAGGAAAACGTAGTATAAATTGATAAACTTAAAATACAAGCAGCCAAAGGTTGAAAGGTTGGAACCTTGGCAAATAGGGCCTGTGTGCGTTTTTACTATACAAAATACGGTATTTTTAGGTGAAAATGGTGTGGTAGTATAATGTCAGACGGTAGGCAGACAGAATGTCACTTTCTTATTCATACACTTCCATGTAGTCAAAAGAAGAGTATATTTCTGACTGTCAAATAATTGCATTCCCGTTTTCTTTTAACAAATTTCAGGTACATTTCTTTACACTGCCATAAAAAATAAAGTATTTCTACAAACATAGAATAAAACAAAATACACAATATAGCAAATGCACTTTTCTACGTCACATTGTTATTCATACAAGGGCCACTACTTCAAATAAACATACAAATAAAATGCCCGATTGCAGCAAGTCTAATACTTTGTGAAGTAACTTAACCCTTGGCTTTAATGACAGCTTGACATCTACGCTGGATGGAATATACGAGCCTCTCACACATTTCACGGCTGATACAGAACTACTCTTCTGTCATCATTCTTTTTAACTCCTCTTTGGACGAAACATTTATACTGTGGGGCTTAGGTTTCAAAAATGTCCATAAATTGTCAATACGTTTGAGGTCAGTAGGCGGGGAAGGCGTTTTCAATTGTTTTGGAACGCTCCAAATTAAGCACTCTTAGTTTTGAGCAGCGGTATGTCTCGAGTCGTTATCATGTTGAAACATGTGCGTCGGTAGCATTCCCAGTTTTTCAGCACTTTGTTTAACATTGTTCTTGAGAATGTCATTATACACTACATTGTCCATCATGCCCTCAATAAATTGAATATTCCCCACAGCATAATTGAGTCCCCTCCATGTTTAACTGTATTGGCCTCATCGTTTTCCGTATTGGCCTTTCTCCATACCCTATGGGCACCATGTGATCCAAAAAAATTTTTTAGTTTCATTGGAGCAGATAACATTAATTTACTCCAAAATTCCTGGCCCTATTATAGGTGTTCTTTTGCGAAGAGCCGTCTTGTAGTATGGTTCTTCTTACTAACATACGGCCTCTTCCTTGGTACTGACTATGCCATTGTAACCATCCAAGTCTACGTAATACCCGGCGGACCGTCTCAGAGCATTTCCTTCCCAGTACTAACTTCCCGTCCTAAACGCAACTCAGCAGCATTATGCGGGGTTAGATTTCATCCGCCTCAAAATGAGTCGTTCTTCTTATGGACTTAGATCTTTTGTTTGGGTTTTCTTGGTGCATTCTTCACTGACCTTTTATTCTGAACTGTGGCGTGACTTGTCTTCACAATTAGTTCTATTTGTCTTATGGAGAATCCTCGAAGTATTCGATTTACAATTGTCTGTTTCCATTCGGAACTAAGCTCTATCTTTCCCTTGGCAATTTCTTCTAACAACTAGCTGTACCTATTCTCGTTTCACAATTGCTTACGCCAAGCTCAAGGTTATCGAACGAATACATACACCTGCAGTACTGTATGCGTAAAAAGAGTGACTGGTATTTCGGGGTCAAAATAGTGTTTACTAGTGCACTAGAAAATTATGTATACACTGGGTGTTTACGTCTTACTATTGCCTCCATCACATAAATACATAATTTAATGACATGACTAGCTTAATGTAAAAATGGAGTGTTTTATAATGAAATGAGTAAGAAATTGGCATACCGAAGGGCGCCCATACCCGGGGGGTAAGGTGGGGCCGCGGCCCTCCTCTAGCTCTCCGGGAAAGGCAAAAATCTAGTGTAGTCACGTGTTTTCCTTTCAAGAAAATGACTTAAAAGTCAGTATTACGTAAAAGCGGTAGTACCGTCCCCCACCAACAGGCAGGGGATACCGTGGGTTATTCTACCGCAGAATAGAAATCGCCATTTATCTTCCAAAATATTAAAATTACTACGTACCCTCAGGTCTGGGCCCCCCTCTAGAATCATATGGGCGCCCATGGGCATACCCCCTTTCTCTTGCTGATGTGGGTTATATTTACGCTAATATCAGTTTTATAGAGGGAAACATATTATCTAGGTAGTAGTCTGAAGTTTGAAGATCTTCGTCTCATCCACTTCTTGGTCGGCAGACCACAAAGACATGAACATGAAACAAAAACTGAGTGTACTCAGCATTTTAGATTGAGATAGGGTACTCTCTCTTTTTCTTCCGTTCTTTTTTTTTTCTTTTTCTTAGCGGCGATCAGTACAAAAGTAGCCATATGAATGTCTCTGTGTTGGGAAATATGCCATAGGGGCGATAGTTCTTTTTTCTTCTTAAAGTGAGATTATCAGCCTGGCAGAGAGCATATGTCCCATCCTTTATGCAAATGGCGCGCTCGCCTGCTTGCGTGGGCTTGCTCAATGCCGGACGAGATTCTTGTGACTACGAGAATCACATTCTTGGGTGCATGCCACTGATAGCCGTATAAAGCACCTACGAGGATGTAAGTTTCCTACACTTTTAAATTAGATTGATAGATTCAATTATTCGACCGACCATAGAGTTACTACTTCTTGGACAATAATTTATGTTGGAGAAGAACTTTAAAAAGGAATGCTGTGTTAAGATGCTAATAACACGGAGTGCGCTGTGTTAGCCCTTGGCACACTCGTGTTTCGTCGTCACGTACGGAAGAGCGAGCAGGGGTTTTTCGCCAAACAACAGAAGTTGACTGGACACGACTAGGTCGTTTCATGTCCCTGGTGTTATAACAAACTATAGCTTAGACTCTTGGCTATCCCGCAACTTCAGTCATAACTCAAAACGCAACCGTAGGTGTGTTCCTGGCTTATAATCCAAGCCCTAAATCTTGTTCGAACATCAGATTTCGACACGATCTCTAGGCCTGCGTTGGTATTAAATCCTTCACTCTCCGTCATAGCCTAGTGTGTGTTAAGAGGCGTTTTACAATGGATCTTTTACGTCTTAATGAAGTTATTCGATCCAGGGCTAGTAGGACTTTCGATGGCCAAGAATATGCTGTTGCCCGCTACCACGAGGTATCTATCTCAAGATCAGCTACAAATGAACACAGTAATAATCATTGCTACCGACACTATAATGATGAAGGATATTAGACGACTTCCTCTCGCTCACAAACACGAACTGATGACAGAAGGCGTATTTTGTCACAGATTGAGATAGTTAATACCCCTAGAAGACTATCGTATGAATAATAATAATAATAATAATAATAATAATAATAATAATAATAATATATCTAATTTCCGCAAAGCTTTCTTCTTCTTCTTCTTCTTCTTCTCCGTAAACCCTAGTGAGATCGTGGATGCGAATTGTGTCCCACATGTGATCTTTGTCTTGTTTTTGTCCTTCCTGACACCAACCCTGTGTGGAGGAATGTAATCACTATTGCTTTTTTCTGTGGTGGTTAGGTAGTATAGTGTAGTCCGGCTCTATGGCTAAATGGTTAGCGTGATGGCCTTTGGTCTCTGCGGTCCTGGGTTCGATTCCCTGCAGGGTCAGGAATTTTATCCGACATTGGTTAATTCCGCTGGCACGGGGGTTGGGTGTGTGTGTGTGTCGTCTTCATCATCATTTCATCCCCATGACGACGCGCAGGTCGCCCGCGAGAGTCAAATCGAAAGGCATGCACATGGTGAGCCGAACATATCCTCGGACACTCACGGCACTAAAAGCCATACGCCATTTCATTTTTTTCAGTGTAGTGTATATCTGAAGTCAGAAAAGCTAACCTGACTGGGATAAAATCACCGACTCGACCGAGAATCGAAGCCGGGACACCCTGAAACTTATTACTGATTCCTGATATTTCTAGAAGCACTGGGACCACATCTTGTTCTGTTTCTGCAAGGGGTTTAAGGTCAGATGCCCTTCTTGACTCCACACGTTTTTTTCAGGTGAAAATTATAAACCAGAACGAATCTAGGTTCGAACATATGTCGTCTGAGTGGAGAGCAACAGTCGGCAATCGAACTTGGGGCCTCAAGGCCCGAAGACCAAGACACAGGTCACTCAGCCATGGAGTACTTATGGGTGAACTGAGCATTCCTTTACCGCCTCGGCTAGGCAGAGCTATTTATACGTAATAATAATAATAATAATAATAATAATAATAATAATAATAATAATAATAATAATAATACCGAGTTCGATAGCTTCAGTCGCTTAAGTGCGGCCAGTATCCAGTATTCGGAAGATAGCGGGTTTGAACCCCACTGTCGGCAGCCCTGAAAATGGTTTTCCGTGGTTTCCCATTTTCACACCAGGCAAATGCTGGGGCTGTACCTTAATTAAGGCCACGGCCGCTTCCTTCCCAATCCTAGCCCTTCCCTGTCCCATCGTCGCCATAAGACCTATCTGTGTCGGTGCGACGTAAAGCAAATAGCAATAATAATAATAATAATAATAATAATAATAATAATAATAATAATAATAATAGCATTAAATAGAATTTGAAAATATTGTGGGCACCCCTGAGTTTGCCACAGTACTCTCTGTGGACACCCTTTACGAGCCTCCATCCTGTCCTTTTGTTTGCCTTGAGACGCCTTATTCCTGCAGAAAATTTTCTTCGTGCAGTGCTAATAAAGTATTTAAATCCCCCAGTAATAATTTTTGGAAATGTTTGTCAGCAAGGGCCATCAGTTCTAAAATTGGTTCCTTTATGGTCTGTCTTTATGGTATAGTAAGGCCATATTGCTCATTGCAGTGCGAAAAGTCGGTAAGGGACGGACGGAAGAGGTATTGTGTGTGCAGGCTTTTATCTAAAGGGTCCCTTGTTTGTCCGCCCTGGACTGACCGCCGTTGAGGTAGCCTTGCAAAACTTTCTCCTCCAACAAACCCTTTCAGGTATAAACAATTGCCTGCCTGGCCTCACCCTCTTGTTAATGGATCGGTGCGTGTGTAAAGACGGCGGTCAAGAATTTTCGTGACGTTTTATGGCCGAGTGAGGGTTAAAAATAGCAACAGTTTTAGCCACCTGTGTGTTTTGTAACTACTTTGGAGAAGGATAGTGTTGATGCTTCCAGCATTATGACGAAATAATGCACTAGTTTCTACTGAACTAGAAACTTGTTAGGAAGTTCGATAGAGCCGTTTTGCTGCACGTACTATAATACAAGAGAGCGGACTGTTCGAATTTTGCATGTCCTAATTCCATGTGAGACCATTATACTGTACAGCCGGGCTGAGTGGCTCAGACGGTTAAGGCGCTGGCCTTCTGACCCCAACACAGCAGGTTCGATCCTGGCTCAGTCCGGTGGTATTTGAATGTGTCCAAATACGTCAGCCTCCTGTCGGTAGATTTACTGGTACGTAAAAGAACTCCTGCGGGACTAAATTCCGGCATCTCGGCGTCTCCGAAAACCGTAAAAGAGTCGTTAGTGGGACGTAAAACTATTATTATTATTATTATTATTATTATTATTATTATTATTATTATTATTATTATTATTATTATAATTCGATCCTGGCTCAGTCCGGTGGTATTTGAATGTGCCCAAATACGTCAGCCTCCTGTCGGTAGATTTACTGGTACGTAAGACCATTATACTGTACAGCCGGGCTGAGTGGCTCAGACGGTTAAGGCGCTGGCCTTCTGACCCCAACACAGCAGGTTCGATCCTGGCTCAGTCCGGTGGTATTTGAATGTGCCCAAATACGTCAGCTTCCTGTCGTATATTGTTATTATTATTATTATTATTATTATTATTATTATTATTATTATGTACATACTGCAGATGTGTTGTGGATATATTTGACTCCTTCATTTCTGTCCATCATGCGAGGGGCACTTTCCTCTTTCACAGTACTTACAAGGACAGGTTCTGCTTTCATGTAGTCGTCGTTTGCAATCCATCGCTTACCAAATCGTTTACTCCTGCCACTGCTCATCACCATGTAATGAAAGTAAGCTGCACAGTTGAATTAATAGATCTGAAAATGTTAACCTCTGTAACGTTCACGCAAATAGAGTAAACTGTTCACAGTGTAGTGTTTGTGTTTGCCTTCGAATTTGTACATGTCACGTAAGAAGTGGATTTGAAATTAGATCATTCATATAGAGGGAAGCGACATCGTCACTAGCTTCTCACCAAGTTGCCGCGTTTCGATTCCCGGTCAATGTACGCGGTTCTTTTGGAATGAAAAGCCACGTCTTTGTGTTTCGGATTTCTCGTAAAACTGAAATTCCTTCGGCTATGATCTCGATATCAGCTGTCACGTAATCAAATTACAAGCTTGCTATAAAATAGTTAAGGGCCCTTCTTTGTAAATCCACTGCACGCTAATGTGCCAGTCGTCAGTATTGTATACCGCAAGCCAAGTATAATATGATTTCAAGTCCCAAAGGCATATCACAGAAGTCAAATAGTCATAATTTATGAAATTTTATTACTTCTACTACTACTACTACTACTACTACTACTACTACTACTACTACTACTACTACTACTTCATTTCTTCACCGATCCCTTCTATCTGTCGGCATCGGCAGTTAAATTATCTTATATATCGAATATATAATAATAATAATAATAATAATTTCGTGTGGCTATTTCTAGCCGAGTGCAGCCCTTGTAAGGCAGACCCTCCGATAAGGGTGGGTGGCATCTGCCACGTGTAGGTAACTGCGTGTTATTGTGGTGGAGGATAGTGTTATGTGTGGTGTGTGGGTTGCAGGGATGTTGGGGACAGCACAAACACCCAGCCCCCGGGCCATTGGAATTAACCAATGTAGGTTAAAATCCCCGACCCGGCCGGGAATCGAACCCGGGACCCTCTGAACCGAAGGCCAGTACGCTGACCATTCAGCCAACGAGTCGGACATATATCGAATACCACGGCCGTATTGAATGTTATATTGACTACTCATCGTTGATGGGACACCGTCTTAGCACGTGCATGATCACACATTTGTCCACACTTCACATTATCCCAGGTTCTGAGGCACAAAAGAAGGCATGCCTCTCCCTGTCACCGGCTTTTAGTGACGTACTCGCTTCCTTGTTCTCTGTGGCCCTGTAACTTAATGTTTCGAGCGGAATATTCTGTCTGTTGCGAAGCCAAAGTTGCAGTTTTTTTGTATTGATTTGATCTCTTTCTTCCGGTATAAAAGCCAAATATCGGGTTGGTATTCGAAACATGCTGTCAGATGTACAAAGATTGGTTTACGTCCTGCTAACTACTCCTACGCTTTTCGGCAACGCCGAGGTGTCTGAATTTTGTCCCGCAGGAATTCTTTTACGAGCCAGTTAATCTACCGACACGGGGCTGACGTATTTGAGCACCTTCAAACACCACCGGACTGACCCAGGATCGAATCTGCCAAGAAGGCCAGCGCCTCAACCGTGTGAGCCACTCAGCCCGGCTAACGTGCAAGAGCTGAGGTGAATCTGTTATTATAAATATATTTTTGGAATGAGGAACTCATTTTTGTTCGGTGCTTTCAAGAACATAACTACAGCATGTCCTAATCCAAAGAAACTGTTATTTGCTTTACGTCGCACCGACACACATAGGTCATACAGCGACGTTGGGATAGGGAAGGCCTAGGAGTGGGAAGGAACCGCCCGTGGCCTTCATTAAGGTGTGAAAATGGAAAACCACGGAAAACCATCTTCAGGGCTGCCGACAGTGGGATTCGAACCTACTATCTCCCGGATAAAAAGAAACTGCAACAGCATCCTTATTCTGTTTCGAGGTGCCAAGATCTTGGGCCTTAACAGTATAGAATTTGTAGGATCAGGATCTGAATTAAATTCATGCAGTGTTAGTCGATGTGTTTATTCGGTATTTTCCACTAAGGGACTGAACGTTACCATGATTTACTTAGAGCTATCAAAATGTTGACAGCAATTTTACAGACACATCCTATTAATCATTCGTATTGGACTGCGATACTGTCACTAATAACAACTTTTTCGTAAGAGTACAGAATATATTTTAGTCATGTTGTAAACATCGGTACCATTCTTAAACCCAAAAGATGTAGTAAAGTTCTGATTTATTCCTTATTCTTATTCGGTTGCCTTGCTCGAGATACCTAGTGTTTACAGTGCACTGTATCTTTCAGCATGGGCTAAAACCAATTTTGTTACTTTCACTGATTTGTCTCAAGAGATTTTAGGTCCAAACTGAGGTATGAACGATGGTAGTAACACAATTCCTTATGCAACCAGTCCCTGTTTTGAATGGTGTCAAGTCGCCATAAGACCTATCTGTGTCAGCGCGACGTAAAGCAACTAAAAAAAAAAAAAAAAAAGGTGTCAAATGTCGCTTGTAGTATCGGTTGATGAATGCATTTCAGTGGACTTGGCATACTGATATGCATCAGCAACTTCTGGCTCGATGAGGAGCGATGGGAAATTATCTCACTCCTGAGTTCCCTTGTAAGGCTTTTCAGTTTCACCTACGCCATCTATGACTTCTTTTAGTGGAGCTGTTGAAGATCAACCAACCTTCGAGCCGAATGCTCAACATACATCTTCCTGGTATGTGTATCAATTCCTCAGTCTGTACACTGGTTTGGTGTCAAACAAACCCATCATCAGCTGTAATGGATAGCGTTGGCGTCATGGAAAATGAGGACTAAAATTTTCTCGCTAAATCAGAACGAACTATAGGATGTCAGTCTGCCAAGCTCACTGAGGTAAATACGCTAACCAACTCGTCATGTCCACACAGTTACTGTTCCACATAAAATCACGATACCACCCGATACGCAATACTCAACCTTGCTTGCATATTGCGTACGACCCATGAGCGACACCACCTCACCATTCATCCTAGGGATTAATTCCATAAGAAATGGTGTTACTAACTTCACTCACACTACTTCCACTTTCGCGTTGTCTAAGCCGAGGACGAGACTGAGAAAATGGATGAAAGTAACAAAGTTGTTCTGTCCTATACTGCAAGACAAAGTAAACATTACATCTTACAAAAATAGGAACAGGACTTATTTTTTTCCTTTTTTTAATGAATTTCAGTGAGATAACGGACTGAATTTCGAATTATTACTAATATGTTACATCTGATCGGAATTCTAAATTCACATGTAATTTTCACGTGAGGCTTTGAACTGGATTAGGCGGTAACGTAGATACATTCTTTGGGACCCATTCTTTTCCTAACGGGTAGTTGGTATAAAAAATATAATTTATTCTATGTCCATTTTCTTATCGTCTAGCAAATATGCATGCTTGGACGATCTTCATAAATTTAAGAAATCCTGTAACTTAATGTTTCGAGCGGAATATTCTGTCTGTTGCGAAGCCAAAGTTACTTTAAAACCAGAACTCACTCTAGTCTAATGTTGAAGTTCAAATACCTTACACGTGGATCGTAATTGAAAATGCAACCATCACACCGGTTTCCTGTCTTACTTTCCTGCATAGCCATGTCCTTCTTACAACAGTATTTCACACATAAATAATTAGCAAAGGCCACGAGGGTGTTGTTTTGCTGTCCTTCCACCTGAATGACCAGCACCCACAATACATTGCACTGGCAGCCTCCCCCAGCTCCTTCTTCTTCCATTGTTGGGGTGTAACCATGTCTATTCTTTCTCTTCCTTTTCTTTCACTTTTTGTGTCCTCCCTCCCTGTGCATTCAGCAAGCAGGTCAGGGGAAACTAGCAGCCAGCAAGATTTGCTTCATTAATGGCATTATGAATGTGTCTTTTGTAGTCTAAGGCTTAACCTGCCTTCCCACCGGGTCCGAACAAGTCCTGGACAAGCACTCTCAAACGAAATGGATCTTCATTCATATGCAAAAATCATATTTTTTTTCTAGGGTACCGTACGCACTACAAATCTGTAAACTATAATTGGCAAGTTTTGAACTAGCTGGTGATTATTAAATTGTCGTGTTGTCAACCTAACTCTCAGTGAATTATGTGGAATGTATTACGTTTTTCACTTTCTGCTTCTTTTCTTTCCGTCTTTTTCTCTTCCACCCTACGAGCTATTTGCAGTCATAATATCGCCGTGCCAGTGGAGTAATAGGATATCTGATCATGTTATTGAGAAACAGTGGTTCGAGGTTTTCTGTAGATACTATAAACAATGCTCGCGCAAAACCGCGTAAATTGCAGATATCGTGGTCTTACTCTGAAGGTGAATGGAAAATTCTCCTTCAATTTCCAGTGTGAAACCGATACATCTGCCGTTTTGCACTGAACATCTCTAAAAGAATACTCCAATAAAACAATTTGATTTTACTTCGAGTGCCTAATGTTATAAATTTAGCAATTTTTGCACTTTTGTATTAAACACCACACTAAAATACACCAGATGGCGTACAATAGCAAAAATGAAAAATTTGCACTTACCGTGGTTTTTGCTTTGGCACGGCGATATACTGAAAGTAATTCAGATTTTGATATTGTTTTAAATCTTTCTATTGCAGAAACATTCTTTTAAAATTGGTATGTTAATGCAGCGAGCAGTTCGAGAATACATCAGTATGCTTTCTTCATTTCTATTTTAATTACCTGTATGATCGCGAATGAGACGTCAAATGGAGAGGTATGTTTCAATAGAGGATTCCTCCAACGGTTAAACACTGGGACAATAGTAACTGTTATGAATCCCACTGTCGGTAGTCTTGAATATATTTCTCCATGGTTTTTCATTTTCACACCAGGCAAACGTGGGAATGTACTTTAATTAAGGCTATGGGCTCTCCCATTCCAATCCTTTCTTATCGTCACCAAAATACCTGTGTCGATGAGATCTTGAACAAACAGAAAAAAGCATTAAAAAATACTAGCCAACTCGCTAAATTTCGGAATTGCTACTTCCATGTTTATAAGTTGAGACATTTCTCTATAAGAAGTTCCTCTACGGGTATAGACAAAAACGTGGGTATTGTAGTAGTACCAATTAGGTAGCGTCAATTGACTCATTAAAGAAAGCAGACATATTTGCATGGGAAACTAACCTGTTATAACAGAGCAGCCAAAGAATTGTAGCCATTTTCTCATCTCATACATACCTAACAAGAATATTTTCTGAGAGTGTGCATCATGATCACTCAGCCTAAATCAAAAATGAGTACCGAGTTAATTCCTGAGGCCACACGTGGCCGGGCGTAAAGCTAACCACTCTACCACATCAAGTGCCCAGGCTACGGATAGCGGAAGCCTTTACATTCTACCCCTCCAAGGGCCTTCATGACCTGTACGGAGATGACTTTGCTTTTATGTATCATGATGTGCTGCGGTATAACATACACGTTAACTGGTCCATTAAGTACGAGAACTGAAATCTCTTGACAGTTGTATTACGAAATAATACGGAAAGGTAAATAGATTACCAATGAAGATGTGTTGAATCGATTTGATGAAAGGAGAACGTTTTAACGGAATTTTATTATAATGAGGGACAGATAGAATACAACTTGAGGCAAGTAAGTCTTCATTCACTTATTTTTAAAGATAAGTGTGTGGGAGTGAGCATAGTAGAGCAGGATAGGTATAATAATAATAATTTCGTTTGGCTATTTCTAGCCGAGTGCAGCCCTTGTAAGGCAGATCCTCCGATGAGGGTGAGCGGTATCTGCCATGTGTAGGTAACTGCGTGTTATTGTGGTGGAGGATAGTGTTATGTGTGGTGTGTGAGTTGCCGGGTTGTTGAGGACAACACAAACACCCAGCCGCCGGGCCATTGGAATTAACCAAGAAGGTTAAAATCCCCGACCCGGCCGGGAATCGAACCCGGGGCCCTCTGAACCGAAGGCCAGTACGCTGACCATTCAGCCAACGAGTCGGACGCAGGATAGGTAATGAATATAGATATAGGTCGTAGAAAGTAATTCTTCTTGCGACGCTTTCTCCGTTGTTTAGGGATCCAGTTGATTATGATTATATCTTAAAGAGTTACACGTGAGGTAGTTTCGCATTCCTTTGCTGAAACTTTCGGTAGATATGCGTCCGAACCAAGAGCACAGGCCCTTGAGCGTCTTCCTACAGTTCTTTTTCCTTCAATCCCTTCCCTCAGTGAGTTGCAGAAGTTCATCGTTCGCTGGTCATGATGTGTCCAATGTTCTGGAGCTTCCTCTCTTTGATAGTCGTCTGAAATAACACAACCTAAGGTCGCACAGACAGCAACGTCAGATCGGTGGATCCTATGATCTATGACCCGAAGAACATCCTTTGTTTTAAAACGTGACTGAATATGTTGCGTCCTAAGACGACATTATGAGGAAATTTGAGATTCTTCTAAGTAGTAGTCCAGACTCTAAAATGATGGTTGCAAGATAATGTTATATATTGAATCTGCAGTTCGAAGGGTTGTTGGATTCTCAACAGGCGTAGGCATCCTAGGCATCACTGAAGAGGCGTACTAAGGAAATGAACAGCGAGATGGTTTCCCATTGCTTTCCTCGCCAATTCTTATATATCTGCCTGCCAAACCCATTGCAATATAACTCTAACTGTCTCCATGAGCAACAGTTTCACCATTCATCAAAGGGACTGACTGGATAAGGAATGGTTTTGCTAGCATCCCTCATACCTCAGTCACTTTCACATTGTCAAAGTCAAGTATGTGGCCGAGGGAGTAACAGACTTGTTCTAGCCAATATCAGAGGGCACTTTATCTTACCAGAAATGGATCTGGGTGAGAGAAAAACAAATAACGCAAAAATTATAAGCACCTGTAAGATAGGAATATATTCATGAACAAAAAAAGACAAAGACACCTCCGTACAGGCCATGAAGGCCCTTGGAGGAGTGGAAGGTAAAGGTTTCCACCATTGTTAACCGCGGCACGTGGTGGGGTAGAGTGGTTAGCTGTACGCCCGGCCGCCTTTGCCCCCACGAATTAACCTGGTACTCATTTTTGGTGTAGGCTGAGTGAACCTCAGGGCATATTCATGAACTTACTGTATAATATTGTACGGTATGATGGCGAGGAGCGTATATTTCTTAATTAAACAATCATCTACAGATCCAGGGAAATTAATTCTAGTATTTGTTACAAAATAACTGGTCAAGTTTCCATAAGAGTATCATTTTTGCAATTATTTATTGAGATCAATTGAAAAATCTCATGGTACTTACAGCCTTCAGTGGGTGTTGGCTTCCCCAAGACGACTGCTGTACCGCCAGATATTGAACTGCCTCATGTTCGACGTGATGACACCCTCAGTCATTTGTCTGGCTTTCTGAACCAGGTGCGCTCTCTCTCGTATCAGACAACTAATCAGCTGATCTAACGAGACTCAATCGGCATTCCAGCCCGCAACCAGAACTGGACTGGCTGTTAATCGAACACAGGGGCCTCCGGGTAAGATTCAAGCATGTTTCCCCTACACCACGGGATTGCCAAATCTGATCAACTGCTCGAATAAATTCGGGTCCTTATAATTTGCTGACCGATCCAAAAATCCAAGTTATTCTTTTAGTGTATTTTTGTTAAAAAGCCAGAATTATTAATTTCACAGATGCATTTATTTCAGGATTAATTTAACGTTTCGCACCATGATATCAGCAGTTTGAACATGTCTTTTTTGTCTTGAGTGCGGTGAAGGGAGGTAAACTGGTCTTGGAGAACGAGTGACGGGGGAAGTTCGTTATATGTAACAATGGAGGAACTTGGGGTTTTGCCTGATCACGTAATGTATTCATAGTAAAGGCAGTAACAGTTCAAACAAGTATGCCTTTGTTAATTTCATTCACGACCGAATAACAATAAATTGTCATAAGGGGCATTAATGCAAAATCCAATTCCTGTCCCTCTGTGTTGCTCCAAATGTGGACGGTTCGCTGCACATTTTGTAGTAACTTGAGGGGGTAGAAGGAGACGGAGGAGTATTTTCAAGAAAGTGAGATCTACGTTGAAGCTGTCTGATAGATTACTTTTAAATGCAAATACACTGTTAACATTTTACGGGTGACCACTAAATGATTGTCTCTGGCTAATGTATTGGCTATGATTAATTATCTTTATTTGTGAAGCGAGACAAAGCTTTTAAACGAGAATTCAAGGTTTCACACAATGAGATGGTGATTATTATGGAACAAGGCCTGCGCTGTCTCCATTTCAAGCCCATAATTAATTGTCGTCTGAAAATTATTTCCATTACCTTACATTTCATTGTCTCCCTGGCGTAGCGACTAGGCTAGTTCAGTGTGTTGCAGCGTTGGTTACATTCTCACGGACACAGGACAATAATAATAATAATAATAATAATAATAATAATAATAATAATAATAATAATAATAATAATAATAATAATAATAATAATAATAATAATAATAATAATAATAATAATAATAATCGTAATTCTATGTGTTAAACATCCATAATATTACCAATAGCGTCAACAATTGTCAGAGTGCTATAAAACGAGTTCTTTATAGCACTCTTCATTGTCATCCTACTGCACCAAGACTAGATTCCACTGTCCCACAACCATGAACACATAGGTAAGCATCTATTCATCTGCTCTTCTCAGCCGATTCCCACTTATATATGGAATCTGCGTGAAAGATTTATATCGGTGCTATTTGTTCTGTTTAAGATGTATGTATGTATGTATGTATGTATGTATGTATGTATGTATGTATGTATGTATGTATGTATGTATGTATGTATGTATGTATGTATGTATGTATGTATGTATGTATGTATGTATGTATGTATGTAGTGTATGTATGTATGTAGGGTATGTTGAGAATTCAGCCCAAAGGCTGGACTGATCCTCAATAGCTCCGCCAAAAGCTCTTATAGATAGCCTAGTCGTCACTGAAGTGTCTTACTAGGGAAATAAGGAATGAGATAGTTTCCCGTTGCTTTCCTTGCCGAGCTAGAAGTTGCTTTTACGTATCAGTATGCCAGGCCCAATGAAATGCATCTACCAACCATCCCTATGAGCGAAATTTACTCACAATTCATAACAGGGACTGGCTGAATAATGAATGGCATTACTAGCATCGCTCGTACCTCACTCACTTTCACAATCCGTTAACATAGAATGCAAGTAAATGACAATCCCATCATCTGCATGGTGTGATTAAGTAATTACCCAGGGATATGTTAAATCCGCAATCCGAAGGCTTGTTGGATCGTCAACAAATCCGCCATCAAACTAGGGACATGAGGAGTGAGGTGGTGTTCCGTTGCTTTCTTCACCGAGACGGAAGACGTTGTTACATATCAGTCTGCCAAGTCGACTGAAATGTATACATCAACCAAATATCTGAGTGACACACTCAATAAATTGCAGGGGACGACTGTATTGGGAATGGTGTTAATAATATTGGTTATAACCCTGTCACTTTCATTATGTCAGAATCATGCCTGCGATTCAAACAGAAAAATATAATAAACTTGTGTTATCCCATACTACGAGTAGAAGGCAACGTAGCCTACATCATTCACACTCAACAGAGATGGATTTGAGCAGGCCTAAGGATAAACTAGGCTATGCATGGCCAAAACCCGAACTGCTTGATAAACCTGACGCAAAGCCATTAAACACCACGTAGTGAGGAGCGAACCGCTAGATGGAGGCACAGACAGTGAATGCATTGGCGGCTGCTGATTTTTGGACAAATGCTGAGTATCGTTTATACGTACTTTAGGCTAACGTAAACAAATAAGAAATTGCACCGTTCTACTTTCAATTACGCTTCGTTTACATTTGCAGTTATTTCCCAAAAACTGGGCGTATTTGTTAAAGCTATTTTCTGCTTCGCCAACAGATGTTCGTCAGTCAAATGGAATGCATATTATGACTTGGCATAGTTCGTTTATGAAGGCAGTTGCTTACACAAATAAGTGAAAGCAGACATTGCCAAAATTTTATCTGAAAATGATTTTAACGGAAACATGTTTGCCTAATGTATTGGCTCAGATGTTTCAAAAAATGCGTCAGTTAGGACTGATATTAATTCGAGCTGCAAATTCGTTCTTAACTTTGCTGGTAGACTTTGCACGGAATTTACAAAAACGTCAAAATTACTTTCCAGGTTTTTGAAATCCGCAAATCGATTTTCAAAGAGTTTTTTTTTTTTTGCTAGGGGCTTTACGTCGCGCCGACACAGATAGGTCTTATGGCGACGATGGGATAGGAAAGGCCTAGGAGTTGGAAGGAAGCGGCCGTGGCCTTAATTAAGGTACAGCCCCAGCATTTGCCTGGTGTGAAAATGGGAAACCACGGAAAACCATTTTCAAGGCTGCCGATAGTGGGATTCGAACCTACTATCTCCCGGATGCAAGCTAACAGCCGCGCGCCTCTACGCGCCCGGTTCCAAAGAGTTTGGTTTGTACTGACCTCCCGGCAGTGCCATTTCTTGTAGTTTGTAGGAAGGTCAGGAACTACTTGTGGATCGTGAACGAGTATACATCCATACATGAACTTCGGTGAGATGAAGTCCCTGGGATTCAACCATTCAAGTCTGATTTACCGGTCTTTGTATACGAAATGAACTGTCATTTAGGTACATTTAACTCACCATACGTATGTTTAAGTACGCTATTCATTAACGGTCCCGTTATGTAGATGTTAAAAAGTTTCTACGACTTCCTACGTGCAATTTGTGAATGTTACGTAGGAATGTGTAGATGTACACTTCCTGGAGAATATTGTCTCTTAACAGCGAAGTGAAAGCGTAGTTACAGTGTCTCTAGCGAACATAGTGTCCATGTTTTGCTGACCCGATTCTCACACGGTCCCATTCCGACAGGCCTGCACAATGTAGCACAAGACTGATGGTTCAGATGAAGACAAGGGACCAACCAGATTATTCAGTGACCTGTACCTCTTCTTCGTTCCTCTTTTGTTCGTTACTGAAATGGAACACTGTCACTGTCGGCAAAAGATTTTGCCTGATCCGCACTGTGTGAAGAAATACATTATATACCGCGATCTGAGTTGCTTTTGTCGAGATGTGGGCAGCCATTAGGTAGAACACCTGTGTGAGCACGACATTCAGTAACTGACCTGCCTGTAGGGGGAGCCATTGTGGAATTTCGGTTGCATAAACTAGGCTCTTTTCTTCTCCCTCGTCAAGGTACACAAACTTCTGGGCTATTGTTTTTCAATTCTGTTGTCTGTTACGGGATGTATTCTTGTAGAGTGTGAGCATCGCATGTTTTATGTAGATAGTCTGTGTCACAGCGTCATTGTAAGAGAAGTTTTATAGCAGAGTGTCATAATCAAAGGCGCGATCAATTAGTCGTTTCCCAAGATGCGATCAAGTCCCACTAACTACATTTACATTTTTGTCCTACAGGAGTTCGTTTATGTGTCAGTAAGACTGACGTATCTGAGCATCTCAAGTACCACCACATTGAGCCGGGATGGAACCCGCAGACTTGAGTTCAGAAGAGTAGTATTCCACCGTGTGAGGTACTCAGTCTGGCAATCCAGGCTGAGATCGACGATATCCAATCCGAGGCGATTCAAATGCAACTTCATATCGTCGCTTCCAGCTCGTTAACGAACTTACGTGGGATAAAAATTCCCTCTCTGACGACCGTTTGCGGTTAGAATATTCTTTAAATAATTCACTCTATTAGTAGAGTGGGATACTCATTCATGATGGCGATGATGATTATTAAATAATAATAATAATAATAATAATAATAATAATAATAATAATAATAATAATAATAATAATAATAATAATAATAATAATAACATTTGTACGTTTAATCAATAATATTTATTATTTGTCAATCGTATGGATATCATAGCAAATGTTAATACATACATTTTTGTTTATTTGTCTCCAAAAGAGATGCTTGTGTCATATAATTATTGTGAAGGAAACAAAAACCATTACATTTATATTTAAGTTACGAAATGCATAGCGGTGGAAGAAGTGTGCCTCCTTGGTAGAATGGTCAACGGTCTTGGGTTCGATTTCCATTCGGGATGGGGATTTTAGCTTAGTCTGGTTAATTTCTCAAGCTCTGGGGCTCCGTATTTTTATTTATCGTAAAACATATCTTCATTTACATATAACATGCGATAATATCAACTGCCACAGAAATGCACAGTACCGAACAAGTTGGCCGTGCGTTTAGGGTCGCGCAGCTGTG